>NW_027018139.1:0-70600 GCF_032854445.1 Liolophura sinensis | reverse complement strand
AAAGACAGGCAAAATGCAAAAGTGGAAAAACTGTTCAGTGCTACTAGTAAGAGGCTAATCCGACGTATTTTGTGACGAGAAATCGAATGGTGCAAACCGCGTTGCTCTCCGACCAATACTTTTGGCTGTAGCGACAATTCAATGATCATTTATGTCATAATCACGTGCCCAGCAACGGCTCTTACTCCATGAAAACCAGGGAAATTTGCAATTTTTCAACAGCTGCCGATGCCTGGCTCAATTCCGCATCTTTGGCACTTACTGAAGTGGGTCAGTGTTCAGTTGTACTTTTTACAGCAGACTGTATCAAGTACCTTGTGTTTTTCACGTACAAATGGTGTGGTTTTTCTACACGTAGATAAAGACATTGAGATTGTCTTGCACTTAGAGGTAAGACAATTGCTGGGTGAGTTAAATGGCTTGGCCCAAAGATTTCAGGTCTTCTGGGCTACCGAAGGGCACATAACTTATAGTCCAAAGTCGAATATAGTAATGACCAGTCGCGATTGTACAGAGTACAGTGTAGCCGATTTCAATTAAGAAAAATACCAGGTAAAAATGCAAAAGTGGAAAAACTGTTCCAGTGCTGCTGGTAAGAGGCTAATCCGACGTATTTTGTGACCACAAATCGAATGGTGCAAACCGCGTTGCTCTCCGACCAATACTTTTGGCTGTAGCGACAATTGAATGATCATTGATGTCAAAATCACGTGCACAGCAACGGCTCTTACTCCATGGAAACCAGGGAAATTTGCAATTTTTCAACAGCTGCCGATGCCTGGCTCCAATTCCGCATCTTTTGGCACCTTACTCAAGTGGGTCAGTGTTCAGTTGTACTTTTTACAGCAGACTGTATCAAGTACCTTGTGTTTTTTATGTACAATATGGTGTGGTTTTTCTACACATAGATAAAGACATTGAGATTGTCTTGCACTTAGAAGTAAGGCAATTGCTGGGTGAGTTAAATGGGCTTAGCCCAAAGATTTCAGGTCTTCTGGCTACCGAAGGGCACATAACTTATAGTCAAAAGTTGAATATAGTAATGACCAGTCGCGATGGTACATAGTACAGTGTAGCCGATTTCAATTAACAAAAAGACCAGGCAAAATGCAAAAGTGGAAAAACTGTTCCAGTGCTGCTGGTAAGAGGCTAATTCCTACGTATTTTGTGACGAGAAATCGAATGGTGCAAACCGCGTTGCTCTCCGACCAATACTTTTGGCTGTAGCGACAATTGAATGATCATTGATGTCATAATCACGTGCCCAGCAACGGCTCTTACTCCATGGAAACCAGGGAAATTTGCAATTTTTCAACAGCTGCCGATGCCTGGCTCAATTCCGCATCTTTTGGCAAATTACTGAAGTTGGTCAGTGATCAGTTGTACTTTTTACAGCAGACTGTATCAAGTACCTTGTGTTTTTCACGTACAATGGTGTGGTTTTTCTACACGTAGATAAAGACATGAGATTGTCTTGCACTTAGAAGTAAGGCAATTGCTGGGTGAGTTAAATGGGCTTAGCCCAAAGATTTCAGGTCTTCTGGCTACCGAAGGGCACATAACTTATAGTCCAAAGTTGAATATAGTAATGACCAGTCGCGATTGTACAGAGTACAGAGTAGCCGATTTTCAATTAGAAAAAGACCAGGCAAAAATGCAAAAGTGGAAAAACTGTTCCAGTGCTGCTGGTAAGAGGCTAATCCAACGTATTTTGTGACGAGAAATCGAATGGTGCAAACCGCGTTGCTCTCCGACCAATACTTTTGGCTGTAGCGACAATTGAATGATCATTGATGTCATAATCACGTGCACAGCAACGGCTCTTACTCCATGGAAACCAGGGATATTTGCAATTTTTTAACAGCTGCCGATGCCTGGTCCAATCCGCATCTTTTGGCACCTTATAAATGTGGGTCAGTGTTTAGTAGTACTTTTTACAGCAGACTGTATCAAGTACCTTGTGTTTTTTATGTACAAATGGTGTGGTTTTTCTACACGTAGATAAAGACATTGAGATTGTCTTGGACTTAGAAGTAAGACAATTGCTTGTGAGTAAATGGGCTTGGCCCAAAGATTTCAGGTCTTCTGGGCTACCGAAGGGCACATAACTTATAGTCAAAAGTTGAATATAGTAATGACCAGTCGCGATTGTACAGAGTACAGAGTAACCGGTTTCAATTAACAAAAAGACCAGGCAAAAATGCAAAAGTGGAAAAACTGTTCCAGTGCTACTAGTAAGAGGCTAATCCGACGTATTTTGTGACGAGAAATTGAATGGTGCAATCCGCGTTTCTCTCCGACCAATACTTTTGGCTGTAGCGACAATTGAATGATCATTTATGTCATAATCACGTGCGTAGCAACGGCTCTTACTCCATGGAAACCAGGGAAATTTGCAATTTTTCAACAGCTGCCGATGCCTGGCTCAATTCCGCATCTTTTGGCACCTTATTCATGTGGGTCAGTGTTCAGTTGTACTTTTTACATCAGACTGTATCAAGTACCTTGTGTTTTTCACGTACAAATGGTGTGGTTTTTCTACACGTAGATAAAGACATTGAGATTGTCTTGCACTTAGAAGTATGGCAATTGCTGGGTGAGTTAAATGGGCTTAGCCCAAAGATTTCAGGTCTTCTGGGCTACCGAAGGGCACATAACTTATAGTCCAAAGTCGAATATAGTAATGACCAGTCGCGATTGTACAGAGTACAGTGTAGCCGATTTCAATTAAGAAAAATACCAGGTAAAAATGCAAAAGTGGAAAAACTGTTCCAGTGCTGCTGGTAAGAGGCTAATCCGACGTATTTTGTGACCACAAATCGAATGGTGCAAACCGCGTTGCTCTCCGACCAATACTTTTGGCTGTAGCGACAATTGAATGATCATTGATGTCAAAATCACGTGCACAGCAACGGCTCTTACTCCATGGAAACCAGGGAAATTTGCAATTTTTCAACAGCTGCCGATGCCTGGTCCAATTCCGCATCTTTAGGCACCTTATAAATGTGGGTCAGTGTTTAGTAGTACTTTTTACAGCAGACTGTATCAAGTACCTTGTGTTTTTTATGTACAAATGGTGTGGTTTTTCTACACGTAGATAAAGACATTGAGATTGTCTTGGACTTAGAAGTAAGACAATTGCTTGGTGAGTTAAATGGGTTTGGCCCAAAGATTTCAGGTCTTCTGGGCTACCGAAGGGCACATAACTTATAGTCAAAAGTTGAATATAGTAATGACCAGTCGCGATTGTACAGAGTACAGTGTAACCGGTTTCAATTAACAAAAAGACCAGGCAAAAATGCAAAAGTGGAAAAACTGTTCCAGTGCTACTAGTAAGAGGCTAATCCGACGTATTTTGTGACGAGAAATTGAATGGTGCAATCCGCGTTTCTCTCCGACCAATACTTTTGGCTGTAGCGACAATTGACTGATCATTGATGTCAAGATCACGTGCCCAGCAACGGCTCTTACTCCATGGAAACCAGGGAAATTTGCAATTTTTCAACAGCTGCCGATGCCTGGCTCAATTCCGTATCTTTTGGCACCTTATTCATGTGGGTCTGTTGTCAGTTGTACTTTTTACAGCAGACTGTATCAAGTACCTTGTGTTTTTTATGTACAAATGGTGTGGTTTTTCTACACGTAGATAAAGACATTGAGATTGTCTTGGACTTAGAAGTAAGACAATTGCTGGGTGAGTTAAATGGGCTTAGCCCAAAGATTTGACGTCTTCTGGGCTACCGAAGGGCACATAACATATAGTCAAAAGTTGAATATAGTAATGACCAGTCGCGATTGTACAGAGTACAGTGTAGCCAATTTCAATTAACAAAAAGACCAGGTAAAAAATGCAAAAGTGGAAAAACTGTTCCAGTGCTGCTGGTAAGAGGCTAATCCGGCGTATTTTTGTGACCACAAATCGAATGGTGCAAACCGCGTTGCTCTCCGACCAATACTTTTGGCTGTAGCGACAATTGAATGATTATTGATGTCATAATTACGTGCCCAGCAACGGCTCTTACTCCATGGAAACCAGGGATATTTGCAATTTTTTAACAGCTGCCGAGGCCTGGCCCAATTCCGCATCTTTTGGCACCGTATAAATGTGGGTCAGTGTTTAGTTGTACTTTTTACAGCAGACTGTATCAAGTACCTTGTGTTTTTTATGTACAATAGGTGTGGTTTTTTCTACACGTAGATAAAGACATTGAGATTGTCTTGGACTTAGAAGTAAGACAATTGCTGGGTGAGTTAAATGGGCTTGGCCCAAAGATTTCAGGTCTTCTGGGCTACCGAAGGGCACATAACTTATAGTCAAAAGTTGAATATAGTAATGACCAGTCGCGATTGAACAGAGTACAGTGTAGCCGGTTTCAATTAACAAAAAGACCAGGCAAAAATGCAAAAGTGGAAAAACTGTTCCAGTGCTACTAGTAAGAGGCTAATCCGACGTATTTTGTGACGAGAAATCGAATGGTGCAAACCGCGTTGCTCTCCGACCAATACTTTTGGCTGTAGCGACAATTCAATGATCATTTATGTCATAATCACGTGCCCAGCAACGGCTCTTACTCCATGAAAACCAGGGAAATTTGCAATTTTTCAACAGCTGCCGATGCCTGGCTCAATTCCGCATCTTTTGGCACCTTACTGAAGTGGGTCAGTGTTCAGTTGTACTTTTTACAGCAGACTGTATCAAGTACCTTGTGTTTTTCACGTACAAATGGTGTGGTTTTTCTACACGTAGATAAAGACATTGAGATTGTCTTGCACTTAGAGGTAAGACAATTGCTGGGTGAGTTAAATGGGCTTGGCCCAAAGATTTCAGGTCTTCTGGGCTACCGAAGGGCACATAACTTATAGTCCAAAGTCGAATATAGTAATGACCAGTCGCGATTGTACAGAGTACAGTGTAGCCGATTTCAATTAAGAAAAATACCAGGTAAAAATGCAAAAGTGGAAAAACTGTTCCAGTGCTGCTGGTAAGAGGCTAATCCGACGTATTTTGTGACCACAAATCGAATGGTGCAAACCGCGTTGCTCTCCGACCAATACTTTTGGCTGTAGCGACAATTGAATGATCATTGATGTCAAAATCACGTGCACAGCAACGGCTCTTACTCCATGGAAACCAGGGAAATTTGCAATTTTTCAACAGCTGCCGATGCCTGGCTCAATTCCGCATCTTTTGGCACCTTACTCAAGTGGGTCAGTGTTCAGTTGTACTTTTTACAGCAGACTGTATCAAGTACCTTGTGTTTTTTATGTACAAATGGTGTGGTTTTTCTACACATAGATAAAGACATTGAGATTGTCTTGCACTTAGAAGTAAGGCAATTGCTGGGTGAGTTAAATGGGCTTAGCCCAAAGATTTCAGGTCTTCTGGGCTACCGAAGGGCACATAACTTATAGTCAAAAGTTGAATATAGTAATGACCAGTCGCGATGGTACATAGTACAGTGTAGCCGATTTCAATTAACAAAAAGACCAGGCAAAAATGCAAAAGTGGAAAAACTGTTCCAGTGCTGCTGGTAAGAGGCTAATTCCTACGTATTTTGTGACGAGAAATCGAATGGTGCAAACCGCGTTGCTCTCCGACCAATACTTTTGGCTGTAGCGACAATTGAATGATCATTGATGTCATAATCACGTGCCCAGCAACGGCTCTTACTCCATGGAAACCAGGGAAATTTGCAATTTTTCAACAGCTGCCGATGCCTGGCTCAATTCCGCATCTTTTGGCAAATTACTGAAGTTGGTCAGTGATCAGTTGTACTTTTTACAGCAGACTGTATCAAGTACCTTGTGTTTTTCACGTACAAATGGTGTGGTTTTTCTACACGTAGATAAAGACATTGAGATTGTCTTGCACTTAGAAGTAAGGCAATTGCTGGGTGAGTTAAATGGGCTTAGCCCAAAGATTTCAGGTCTTCTGGGCTACCTAAGGGCACATAACTTATAGTCCAAAGTTGAATATAGTAATGACCAGTCGCGATTGTACAGAGTACAGAGTAGCCGATTTCAATTAAGAAAAAGACCAGGCAAAAATGCAAAAGTGGAAAAACTGTTCCAGTGCTGCTGGTAAGAGGCTAATCCGACGTATTTTGTGACGAGAAATCGAATGGTGCAAACCGCGTTGCTCTCCGACCAATACTTTTGGCTGTAGCGACAATTGAATGATCATTGATGTCATAATCACGTGCACAGCAACGGCTCTTACTCCATGGAAACCAGGGATATTTGCAATTTTTTAACAGCTGCCGATGCCTGGTCCAATTCCGCATCTTTTGGCACCTTATAAATGTGGGTCAGTGTTTAGTAGTACTTTTTACAGCAGACTGTATCAAGTACCTTGTGTTTTTTATGTACAAATGGTGTGGTTTTTCTACACGTAGATAAAGACATTGAGATTGTCTTGGACTTAGAAGTCAGACAATTGCTTGGTGAGTTAAATGGGCTTGGCCCAAAGATTTCAGGTCTTCTGGGCTACCGAAGGGCACATAACTTATAGTCAAAAGTTGAATATAGTAATGACCAGTCGCGATTGTACAGAGTACAGTGTAGCCGGTTTCAATTAACAAAAAGACCAGGCAAAAATGCAAAAGTGGAAAAACTGTCCCAGTGCTACTAGTAAGAGGCTAATCCGACGTATTTTGTGACGAGAAATCGAATGGTGCAATCCGCGTTGCTCTCCGACCAATACTTTTGGCTGTAGCGACAATTGAATGATCATTGATGTCATAATCACGTGCACAGCAACGGCTCTTACTCCATGGAAACCAGGGAAATTTGCAATTTTTCAACAGCTGCCGATGCCTGGCTCAATTCCGCATCTTTTGGCACCTTACTCAAGTGGGTCAGTGTTCAGTTGTACTTTTTACAGCAGACTGTATCAAGTACCTTGTGTTTTTTATGTACAAATGGTGTGGTTTTTCTACACATAGATAAAGACATTGAGATTGTCTTGGACTTAAAAGTAAGGCAATTGCTGGGTGAGTTAAATGGGCTTGGCCCAAAGATTTCAGCTCTTCTGGGCTACCGAAGGGCACATAACTTATAGTCAAAAGTTGAATATAGTAATGACCAGTCGCGATTGTACAGAGTACAGTGTAGCCGATTTCAATTAACAAAAAGACCAGTCAAAAATGCAAAAGTGGAAAAACTGTTCCAGTGCTGCTGGTAAGAGGCTAATTCCTACGTATTTTGTCACGAGAAATCGAATGGTGCAAACCGCGTTGCTCTCCGACCAATACTTTTGGCTGTAGCGACAATTCAATGATCATTGATGTCATAATCACGTGCCCAGCAACGGCTCTTACTCCATGGAAACCAGGGAAATTTGCAATTTTTCAACAGCTGCCGATGCCTGGCTCAATTCCGCATCTTTTGGCAAATTACTGAAGTGGGTCAGTGATCAGTTGTACTTTTTACAGCAGACTGTATCAAGTACCTTGTGTTTTTCACGTACAAATGGTGTGGTTTTTCTACACCTAGATAAAGACATTGAGATTGTCTTGCACTTAGAAGTAAGGCAATTGCTGGGTGAGTTAAATGGGCTTTGCCCAAAGATTTCAGGTCTTCTGGGCTACCGAAGGGCACATAACTTATAGTCCAAAGTTGAATATAGTAATGACCAGTCGCGATTGTACAGAGTACAGAGTAGCCGATTTCAATTAAGAAAACGACCAGGCAAAAATGCAAAAGTGGAAAAACTGTTCCAGTGCTGCTGGTAACAGGCTAATCCGACGTATTTTGTGACGAGAAATCGAATGGTGCAAACCGCGTTGCTCTCCGACCAATACTTTTAGCTGTAGCGACAATTGAATGATCATTGATGTCATAATCACGTGCCCAGCAACGGCTCTTTCTCCCTGGAAACCAGGGATATTTGCAATTTTTTAACAGCTGCCGAGGCCTGGCCCAATTCCACATCTTTTGGCACCGTACAAATGTGGGTCAGTGTTTAGTTGTACTTTTTACAGCAGACCGTATCAAGTACCTTTTGTTTTTTATGTACAAATGGTGTGGTTTTTCTACACGTAGATAAAGACATTGAGATTGTCTTGGACTTAGAAGTAAGACAATTGCTGGGTGAGTTAAATGGGCTTGGCCCAAAGATTTCAGGTCTTCTGGGCTACCGAAGGGCACATAACTTATAGTCAAAAGTTGAATATAGTAATGACCAGTCGCAATTGTACAGAGTACAGTGTAGCCGATTTCAATTAACAAAAAGACCAGGCAAAAATGCAAAAGTGGAAAAACTGTTCCAGTGCTACTAGTAAGAGGCTAATCCGACGTATTTTGTGACGAGAAATCGAATGGTGCAATCCGCGTTGCTCTCCGACCAATACTTTTGGCTGTAGCGACAATTGAATGATCATTTATGTCATAATCACGTGCGTAGCAACGCCTCTTACTCCATGGAATCCAGGGAAATTTGCAATTTTTCAACAGCTGCCGATGCCTGGCTCAATTCCGCATCTTTTGGCACCTTACTGAAGTGGGTCAGTGTTTAGTTGTACTTTTTACAGCAGACTGTATCAAGTACCTTGTGTTTTTCATGTACAAATGGTGTGGTTTTTCTACACGTAGATAAAGACATTGAGATTGTCTTGGACTTAGAAGTAAGACAATTGCTGGGTGAGTTAAATGGGCTTAGCCCAAAGATTTGACGTCTTCTGGGCTACCGAAGGGCACATAACTTATAATCAAAAGTTGAATATAGTAATGACCAGTCGCGATTGTACAGAGTACAGTGTAGCCAATTTCAATTAACAAAAAGACCAGGCAAAAATGCAAAAGTGGAAAACCTGTTCCAGTGCTACTAGTAAGAGGCTAATCCGACGTATTTTGTGACGAGAAATCGAATGGTGCAAACCGCGTTGCTCTCCGACCAATACTTTTGGCTGTAGCGACAATTGAATGAGCATTGATGTCATAATCACGTGCCCAGCAACGGCTCTTACTCCATGGAAACCAAGGAAATTTGCAATTTTTCAACAGCTGCCGATGCCTGGCTCAATTCCGCATCTTTTGGCACCTTACTGAAGTGGGTCAGTGTTCAGTTGTACTTTTTACAGCAGACTGTATCAAGTACCTTGTGATTTTCACGTACAAATGGTGTGGTTTTTCTACACGTAGATAAAGACATTGAGATTGTCTTGCACTTAGAAGTAAGGCAATTGCTGGGTGAGTTAAATGAGCTTAGCCCAAAGATTTCAGGTCTTCTGGGCTACCGAAGGGCACATAACTTATAGTCAAAAGTTGAATATAGTAATGACCAGTCGCGATTGTACAGAGTACAGTGTAGCCGGTTTCAATTAACAAAAAGACCAGGCAAAAATGCAAAAGTGGAAAAACTGTTCCAGTGCTACTAGTAAGAGGCTAATCCGACGTATTTTGTGACGAGAAATTGAATGGTGCAATCCGCGTTTCTCTCCGACCAATACGTTTGGCTGTAGCGACAATTGAATGATCATTGATGTCATAATCACGTGCACAGCAACGGCTCTTACTCCATGGAAACTAGGGAAATTTGCAATTTTTCAACAGCTGCCGATGCCTGGCTCAATTCCGCATCTTTTGGCACCTTACTCAAGTGGGTCAGTGTTCAGTTGTACTTTTTACAGCAGACTGTATCAAGTACCTTGTGTTTTTTATGTACAAATGGTGTGGTTTTTCTACACATAGATAAAGACATTGAGATTGTCTTGGACTTAGAAGTAAGGCAATTGCTGGGTGAGTTAAATGGGCTTAGCCCAAAGATTTCAGCTCTTCTGGGCTACCGAAGGGCACATAACTTATAGTCAAAAGTTGAATATAGTAATGACCAGTCGCGATGGTACATAGTACAGTGTAGCCGATTTCAATTAACAAAAAGACCAGGCAAAATAGCAAAAGTGGAAAAACTGTTCCAGTGCTGCTGGTAAGAGGCTAATTCCTACGTATTTTGTGACGA
The DNA here is from genome assembly GCF_032854445.1 of Liolophura sinensis. Taxonomy (NCBI): domain Eukaryota; kingdom Metazoa; phylum Mollusca; class Polyplacophora; order Chitonida; family Chitonidae; genus Liolophura; species Liolophura sinensis. The sequence continues at coordinate 60,642 of NW_027018139.1, read as the reverse complement.
GAAATCGAATGGTGCAAACCGCGTTGCTCTCCGACCAATACTTTTGGCTGTAGCGACAATTGAATGATCATTTATGTCAAAAAGACCAGGCAAAAATGCAAAAGTAGAAAAACTGTTCCAGTGCTACTAGTAAGAGGCTAATCCGACGTATTTTGTGACGAGAAATCGAATGGTGCAATCCGCGTTGCTCTCCGACCAATACTTTTGGCTGTAGCGACAATTCAATGATCATTGATGTCTTAATCACGTGCCCAGCAACGGCTCCTACTCCATGGAAACCAGGGAAATTTGCAATTTTTCAACAGCTGCCGATGCCTGGCTCAATTCCGCATCTTTTGGCACCTTACTGAAGTGGGTCAGTGTTTAGTTGTACTTTTTACAGAAGACTGTATCAAGTACCTTGTGTTTTTTATGTACAAATGGTGTGGTTTTTCTACACGTAGATAAGGACATTGAGATTATCTTGCACTTAGAAGTAAGGCAATTGCTGGGTGAGTTAAATGGGCTTGGCCCAAAGATTTCAGGTCTTCTGGGCTACCGAAGGGCACATAACTTATAGTCAAACGTTGAATATAGTATTGACCAGTCGCGATTGTACAGAGTACAGTGTAGCCGATTTCAATTAAGAAAAAGACCAGACAAAAATGCAAAAGTGGAAAAAACTGTTTTAGTGCTGCTGGTAAGAGGCTAATCCGACGTATTTTGTGACGAGAAATCGAATGGTGCAAACCGCGTTGCTCTCCGACCAATACTTTTGGCTGTAGCGACAATTCAATGATCATTGATGTCATAATCACGTGCCCAGCAACGGCTCTTTCTCCCTGGAAACCAGGGATATTTGCAATTTTTTAACAGCTGCCGATGCCTGGCCCAATTCCACATCTTTTGGCACCTTATAAATGTGGGTCAGTGTTTAGTTGTACTTTTTACAGCAGACTGTATCAAGTACCTTTTGTTTTTTATGTACAAATGGTGTGGTTTTTCTACACGTAGATAAAGACACTGAGATTGTCTTGGACTTAGAAGTAAGACAATTGCTGGGTGAGTTAAATGGGCTTGGCCCAAAGATTTCAGGTCTTCTGGGCTACCGAAGGGCACATAACTTATAGTCAAAAGTTGAATATAGTAATGACCAGTCGCAATTGTACAGAGTACAGTGTAGCCGATTTCAATTAACAAAGAGACGAGGCAAAAATGCAAAAGTGGAAAAACTGTTCCAGTGCTACTAGTAAGAGGCTAATCCGACGTATTTTGTGACGAGAAATCGAATGGTGCAATCCGCGTTGCTCTCCGACCAATACTTTTGGCTTTAGCGACAATTGAATGATCATTTATGTCATAATCACGTGCGTAGCAACGCCTCTTACTCCATGGAAACCAGGGAAATTTGCAATTTTTCAACAGCTGCCGATGCCTGGCTCAATTCCGCATCTTGTGGCACCTTACTGAAGTGGGTCAGTGTTTAGTTGTACTTTTTACAGCAGACTGTATCAAGTACCTTGTGTTTTTCATGTACAAATGGTGTGGTTTTTCTACACGTAGATAAAGACATTGAGATTGTCTTGGACTTAGAAGTAAGACAATTGCTGGGTGAGTTAAATGGGCTTAGCCCAAAGATTTGACGTCTTCTGGGCTACCGAAGGGCACATAACTTATAATCAAAAGTTGAATATAGTAATGACCAGTCGCGATTGTACAGAGTACAGTGTAGCCAATTTCAATTAACAAAAAGACCAGGCAAAAATGCAAAAGTGGAAAACCTGTTCCAGTGCTACTAGTAAGAGGCTAATCCGACGTATTTTGTGACGAGAAATCGAATGGTGCAAACCGCGTTGCTCTCCGACCAATACTTTTGGCTGTAGCGACAATTGAATGAGCATTGATGTCATAATCACGTGCCCAGCAACGGCTCTTACTCCATGGAAACCAAGGAAATTTGCAATTTTTCAACAGCTGCCGATGCCTGGCTCAATTCCGCATCTTTTGGCACCTTACTGAAGTGGGTCAGTGTTCAGTTGTACTTTTTACAGCAGACTGTATCAAGTACCTTGTGATTTTCACGTACAAATGGTGTGGTTTTTCTACACGTAGATAAAGACATTGAGATTGTCTTGCACTTAGAAGTAAGGCAATTGCTGGGTGAGTTAAATGAGCTTAGCCCAAAGATTTCAGGTCTTCTGGGCTACCGAAGGGCACATAACTTATAGTCAAAAGTTGAATATAGTAATGACCAGTCGCGATTGTACAGAGTACAGTGTAGCCGGTTTCAATTAACAAAAAGACCAGGCAAAAATGCAAAAGTGGAAAAACTGTTCCAGTGCTACTAGTAAGAGGCTAATCCGACGTATTTTGTGACGAGAAATTGAATGGTGCAATCCGCGTTTCTCTCCGACCAATACGTTTGGCTGTAGCGACAATTGAATGATCATTGATGTCATAATCACGTGCACAGCAACGGCTCTTACTCCATGGAAACTAGGGAAATTTGCAATTTTTCAACAGCTGCCGATGCCTGGCTCAATTCCGCATCTTTTGGCACCTTACTCAAGTGGGTCAGTGTTCAGTTGTACTTTTTACAGCAGACTGTATCAAGTACCTTGTGTTTTTTATGTACAAATGGTGTGGTTTTTCTACACATAGATAAAGACATTGAGATTGTCTTGGACTTAGAAGTAAGGCAATTGCTGGGTGAGTTAAATGGGCTTAGCCCAAAGATTTCAGCTCTTCTGGGCTACCGAAGGGCACATAACTTATAGTCAAAAGTTGAATATAGTAATGACCAGTCGCGATGGTACATAGTACAGTGTAGCCGATTTCAATTAACAAAAAGACCAGGCAAAAATGCAAAAGTGGAAAAACTGTTCCAGTGCTGCTGGTAAGAGGCTAATTCCTACGTATTTTGTGACGAGAAATCGAATGGTGCAAACCGCGTTGCTCTCCGACCAATACTTTGGCTGTAGCGACAATTGAATGATCATTTATGTCAAAAAGACCAGGCAAAAATGCAAAAGTAGAAAAACTGTTCCAGTGCTACTAGTAAGAGGCTAATCCGACGTATTTTGTGACGAGAAATCGAATGGTGCAATCCGCGTTGCTCTCCGACCAATACTTTGGCTGTAGCGACAATTCAATGATCATTGATGTCTTAATCACGTGCCCAGCAACGGCTCCTACTCCATGGAAACCAGGGAAATTTGCAATTTTTCAACAGCTGCCCGATGCCTGGCTCAATTCCGCATCTTTTTGGCACCTTACTGAAGTGGGTCAGTGTTTAGTTGTACTTTTTACAGAAGACTGTATCAAGTACCTTGTGTTTTTTATGTACAAATGGTGTGGTTTTTCTACACGTAGATAAGGACATTGAGATTATCTTGCACTTAGAAGTAAGGCAATTGCTGGGTGAGTTAAATGGGCTTGGCCCAAAGATTTCAGGTCTTCTGGGCTACCGAAGGGCACATAACTTATAGTCAAACGTTGAATATAGTATTGGACCAGTCGCGATTGTACAGAGTACAGTGTAGCCGATTTCAATTAAGAAAAAGACCAGACAAAAATGCAAAAGTGGAAAAACTGTTTTAGTGCTGCTGGTAAGAGGCTAATCCGACGTATTTTGTGACGAGAAATCGAATGGTGCAAACCGCGTTGCTCTCCGACCAATACTTTTGGCTGTAGCGACAATTCAATGATCATTGATGTCATAATCACGTGCCCAGCAACGGCTCTTTCTCCCTGGAAAACAGGGATATTTGCAATTTTTTAACAGCTGCCGATGCCTGGCCCAATTCCACACTTTTTGGCACCTTATAAATTGGGTCAGTGTTTAGTTGTACTTTTTACAGCAGACTGTATCAAGTACCTTTTGTTTTTATGTACAAATGGTGTGGTTTTTCCTACACGTAGATAAAGACACTGAGATTGTCTTGGACTTAGAAGTAAGACAATTGCTGGGTGAGTTAAATGGGCTTGGGCCCAAAGATTTCAGGTCCTTCTGGCTACCGAAGGGCACATAACTTATAGTCAAAAGTTGAATATAGTAATGACCAGTCGCAATTGTACAGAGTACAGTGTAGCCGATTTCAATTAACAAAGAGACGAGGCAAAAATGCAAAAGTGGAAAAACTGTTCCAGTGCTACTAGTAGAGGCTAATCCGACGTATTTTGTGACGAGAAATCGAATGGTGCAATCCGCGTTGCTCTCCGACCAATACTTTTGGCTTTAGCGACAATTGAATGATCATTTATGTCATAATCACGTGCGTAGCAACGCCTCTTACTCCATGGAAACCAGGGAAATTTGCAATTTTTCAACAGCTGCCGATGCCTGCTCAATTCCGCATCTTGTGGCACCTTACTGAAGTGGGTCAGTGTTTAGTTGTACTTTTTACAGCAGACTGTATCAAGTACCTTGTGTTTTTTCATGTACAATTGGGTGTGGTTTTTCTACACGTAGATAAGACATTGAGATTGTCTTGGACTTAGAAGTAAGACAATTGCTGGGTGAGTTAAATGGGCTTAGCCGAAAGATTTGACGTCTTCTGGGCTACCGAAGGGCACATAACTTATAATCAAAAGTTGAATATAGTAATGACCAGTCGCGATTGTACAGAGTACAGTGTAGCCAATTTCAATTAACAAAAAGAACAGGGCAAAAATGCAAAAGTGGAAACCTGTTTCCAGTGCTACTAGTAAGAGGCTAATCCGACGTATTTTGTGACGAGAAATCGAATGGTGCAAACCGCGTTGCTCTCCGACCAATACTTTTGGCTGTCGCGACAATTGAATGAGCATTGATGTCATAATCACGTGCCCAGCAACGGCTCTTACTCCATGGAAACCAAGGAAATTTGGCAATTTTTCAACAGCTGCCGATGCCTGGCTCAATTCCGCATCTTTTGGCACCTTACTGAAGTGGGTCAGTGTTCAGTTGTACTTTTTACAGCAGACTGTATCAAGTACCTTGTGATTTTCACGTACAAATGGTGTGGTTTTTCTACACGTAGATAAGACATTGAGATTGTCTTGCACTTAGAAGTAAGGCAATTGCTGGGTGAGTTAAATGAGCTGAGCCCAAAGATTCAGGTCTTCTGGCTACCGAAGGGCACATAACTTATAGTCAAAAGTTGAATATAGTAATGACCAGTCGCGATTGTACAGAGTACAGTGTAGCCAATTTCAATTAACAAAAAAGACCCGGCAAAATGCAAAAAGTGGAAAAACTGTTCCAGTGCTGCTGGTAAGAGGCTAATCCGACGTATTTTGTGACGAGAAATCGAATGGTGCAAACCGCGTTGCTCTCCGACCAATACTTTTGGCTGTAGCGACCAATTGAATGATCATTGATGTCATAATCACGTGCCCAGCAACGGCTCTTACTCCATGGAAACCAGGGAAATTTGCAATTTTTCAACAGCTGCCGATGCCTGGCTCAATTCCGCATCTTTTGGCACCTTACTGAAGTGGGTCAGTGTTTAGTTGTACTTTTTACAGAAGACTGTATCAAGTACCTTGTGTTTTTCACGTACAAATGGTGTGGTTTTCCTACACGTAGATAAAGACATTGAGATTGTCTTGGACTTAGAAAGTAAGGCAATTGCTGGGTGAGTTAAATGGGCTTAGCCCAAACATTTGACGTCGTCTGGGCTACCGAAGGGCATATAACCTATAGTCAAAAGTTGAAATATAGTAATGACCAGTCGCGATGGTACATAGTACAGTGTAGCCGATTTCAATTAACAAAAAGACCAGGCAAAAATGCAAAAGTGGAAAAAACTGTTTCAGTGCTACTAGTAAGAGGCTAATCCGACGTATTTGTGACGAGAAATCGAATGGTGCAAACCGCGTTGCTCTACGACCAATACTTTTGGCTGTAGTGACAATTGAATGATCAATTATGTCATAATCACAATGAACAGCAACGGCTTTTACTCCGTGGAAACCAGGGAAATTTGCCATTTTTCAACAGCTGCCGATGCCTGGCTCAATTCCGCATCTTTTGGCACCTTACTGGAAGTGGGTCAGTGTTCAGTTGTACTTTTTATAGCAGACTGTATCAAGTACCTTGTGTTTTTCACGTACAAATGGTGTGGTTTTTCTACACCTAGATAAAGACATTGAGATTGTCTTGCACTTAGAAGTAAGACAATTGCTGGGTGAGTTAAATGGCTTAGCCCAAAGTTTTCAGGTCTTCTGGGCTATACCGAAGGGCACATAACTTATAGTCCAAAGTTGAATATAGTAATGACCAGTCCGCGATTGTACAGAGTACAGAGTAGCCGATTTCAATTAAGAAAACGACCAGGCAAAAATGCAAAAGTGGAAAAACTGTTCAGTGCTGCTGGTAAGAGGCTAATCCGACGTATTTTGTGACGAGAAATCGAATGGTGCAAACCGCGTTGCTCTCCGACCAATACTTTTAGCTGTAGCGACAATTCAATGATCATTGATGTCATAATCACGTGCACAGCAACGGGCTCTTACTCCATGGAAACCAGGGATATTTGCAATTTTTTAACAGCTGCCGATGCCTGGTCCAATTCCGCATCTTTTGGCACCTTATAAATGTGGGTCAGTGTTTAGTTGTACTTTTTACAGCAGACTGTATCAAGTACCTTGTGTTTTTCATGTACAAATGGTGTGGTTTTTCTACACGTAGATAAAGACATTGAGATTGTCTTGGACTTAGAAGTAAGACAATTGCTGGGTGAGTTAAATGGGCTTGGCCCAAAGATTTCCAGGTCTTCTGGGCTACCGAAGGGCACATAACTTATAGTCAAAAGTTGAACATAGTAATGGACCAGTCGCGATTGTACAGAGTACAGTGTAGCCGGTTTTAATTAACAAAAGACCAGGCAAAAATGCAAAAGTGGAAAAACTGTTCCAGTGCTACTAGTAAGAGGCTAATCCGACGTATTTTGTGACGAGAAATCGAATGGTGCAAACTGCGTTGCTCTCAGACCAATACTTTTGGCTGCAGCGACAATTGAATGATCATTGATGTCATAATCACGTGCCCAGCAACGGCTCTTACTCCATGGAAACCAGGGGATATTTGCAATTTTTCAAACAGCTGCCGATGCCTGGCCCAATTCCGCAACTTTTGGCACCTTATAAATGTGGGTCAGTGTTTAGTTGTACTTTTTACAGCAGACTGTATCAAGTACCTTGTGTTTTTTATGTACAAATGGTGTGGTTTTTCTACACGTAGATAAAGACATTGAGATTGTCTTGGACTTAGAAGTAAGGCAATTGCTGGGTGAGTTAAATGGGCTTGGCCCAAAGATTTCAGGTCTTCTGGGCTACCGAAGGGCACATAACTTATAGTCAAAAGTTGAATATAGTAATGACCAGTCCCTATTGTACAGAGTACAGTGTAGCCGATTTCAATTAACAAAAAGACCAGGCAAAAAATGCAAAAGTGGAAAAACTGTTTTCCAGTGCTGGCTGGTAAGAGGCTAATCGACGTATTTTGTGACGAGAAATCGAATGGTGCAAACCGCGTTGCTCTCCGACCAATACTTTTGGCTGTAGCGACAATTGAATGATTATTGATGTCATAATTACGTGCTCAGCAACGGCTCTTACTCCATGGAAACCAGGGATATTTGCAATTTTTTAACAGCTGCCGAGGCCTGGCCCAATTCCGCATCTTTTGGCACCTTATAAATGTGGGTCAGTGTTTAGTTGTACTTTTTTACAGCAGACAGTATCAAGTACCTTGTGTTTTTTATGTACAATAGGTGGTGGTTTTTTCTACACGTAGATAAAGGACATTGAGATTGTCTTGGACTTAGAAGTAAGACAGTTGCTGGGTGAGTTAAATGGGCTTGGCCGAAAGATTTCAGGTCTTCTGGGCTACCGAAGGGCACATAACTTATAGTCAAAAGTTGAATATAGTAATGACCAGTCGCGATTGTACAGAGTACAGTGTAGCCCGGTTTCAATTAACAAAAAGACCAGGCAAAAATGCAAAAGTGGAAAAACTGTTCCAGTGCTACTAGTAAGAGGCTAATCCGACGTATTTTGTGACGAGAAATGGAATGGTGCAAACCGCGTTGCTCTCCGACAAATACTTTTGGCTGTAGTGGACAATTCAATGATCATTTATGTCATAATTCATGTGCCCAGCAACGGCTCTTACTCCATGAAAACCAGGGAAATTTGCAATTTTTCAACAGCTGCCGATGCCTGGCTCAATTCCGCATCTTTGGCACCTTACTGAAGTGGGTCAGTGTTCAAGTTGTACTTTTTACAGCAGACTGTATCAAGTACCTTGTGTTTTTCACGTACAAATGGTGTGGTTTTTCTACACGTAGATAAAGACATTGAGATTGTCTTGCACTTAGAAGTATGGCAATTGCTGGGTGAGTTAAATGGGCTTAGCCCAAAGATTTCAGGTCTTCTGGGCTACCGAAGGGCACATAACTTATAGTCCAAAGTCGAATATAGGTAATGACCAGTCGCGATTGTACAGAGTATAGTGTAGCCGATTTCAATTAAGAAAAATACCAGGTAAAAAGGCAAAAGTGCAAAAACTGTTCCAGTGCTGCTGGTAAGAGGCTAATCCGACGTATTTTGTGACCACAAATCGAATGGTTGTAAACCGCGTTGCTCTCCGACCAATACTTTTGGCTGTAGCGACAATTGAATGATCATGATGTCAAAATCACGTGCACAGCAACGGCTCTTTACTCCATGGAAACCAGGGAAATTTGCAATTTTTCAACAGCTGCCGATGCCTGGCTCAATTCCGCATCTTTTGGCACCTTACTGAAGTGGGTCAGTGTTCAGTTGTACTTTTTACAGCAGACTGTATCAAGTACCTTGTGTTTTTTATGTACAAATGGTGTGGTTTTTCTACACATAGATAAAGACATTGAGATTGTCTTGGACTTAGAAGTAAGGCAATTGCTGGGTGAGTTAAATGGGCTTAGCCCAAAGATTTCAGGTCTTCTGCGCTACCGAAGGGCACATAACTTATAGTCAAAAGTTGAATATAGTAATGACCAGTCGCGATGGTACATAGTACAGTGTAGCCGATTTCAATTAACAAAAAGACCAGGCAAAAATGCAAAAGTGGAAAAACTGTTCCAGTGCTACTAGTAAGAGGCTAATCCGACGTATTTTGTGACGAGAAATCGAATGGTGCAATCCGCGTTGCTCTCCGACCAATACTTTTGGCTGTAGCGACAATTGAATGATCATTGATGTCATAATCACGTGCCCAGCAACGGCTCTTACTCCATGGAAACCAGGGAAATTTGCAATTTTTCAACAGCTGCCGATGCCTGGCTCAATTCCGCATCTTTTGGCACCTTACTGAAGTGGGTCAGTGTTTAGTTGTACTTTTTACAGAAGACTGTATCAAGTACCTTGTGTTTTTCACGTACAAATGGTGTGGTTTTTCTACACGTAGATAAAGACATTGAGATTATCTTGCACTTAGAAGTAAGGCAATTGCTGGGTGAGTCAAATGGGCTTAGCCCAAAGATTTCAGGTCTTCTGGGCTACCGAAGGGCACATAACTTATAGTCAAACGTTGAATATAGTATTGACCAGTCGCGATTGTACAGAGTACAGTGTAGCCGATTTCAATTAAGAAAAAGACCAGACAAAAATGGAAAAGTGGAAAAACTGTTTTAGTGCTGCTGGTAAGAGGCTAATCCGACGTATTTTGTGACGAGAAATCGAATGGTGCAAACCGCGTTGCTCTCCGACCAATACTTTTGGCTGTAGCGACAATTCAATGATCATTGATGTCATAATCACGTGCCCAGCAACGGCTCTTTCTCCATGGAAACCAGGGATATTTGCAATTTTTTAACAGCTGCCGAGCCTGGCCCAATTCCACATCTTTTGGCACCTTATAAATGTGGGTCAGTGTTTAGTTGTACTTTTTACAGCAGACTGTATCAAGTACCTTTTGTTTTTTATGTACAAATGGTGTGGTTTTTCTACACGTAGATAAAGACACTGAGATTGTCTTGCACTTAGAAGTAAGACAATTGCTGGGTGAGTTAAATGGGCTTGGCCCAAAGATTTCAGGTCTTCTGGGCTACCGAAGGGCACATAACTTATAGTCAAAAGTTGAATATAGTAATGACCAGTCGCAATTGTACAGAGTACAGTGTAGCCGATTTCAATTAACAAAAAGACCAGGCAAAAATGCAAAAGTGGAAAAACTGTTCCAGTGCTACTAGTAAGAGGCTAATCCGACGTATTTTGTGACGAGAAATCGAATGGTGCAAACCGCGTTGCTCTCCGACCAATACTTTTGGCTGTAGGGTCAATTGAATGATCATTGATGTCATAATCACGTGCCCAGCAACGGCTCTTACTCCATGGAAACCAGGGAAATTTGCAATTTTTCAACAGCTGCCGATGCCTGGCTCAATTCCGCATCTTTTGGCACCTTACTGAAGTGGGTCAGTGTTTAGTTGTACTTTTTACAGAAGACTGTATCAAGTACCTTGTGTTTTTCACGTACAAATGGTGTGGTTTTTCTACACGTAGATAAAGACATTGAGATTGTCTTCGACTTAGAAGTAAGGCAATTGCTGGGTGAGTTAAATGGGCTTAGCCCAAACATTTGACGTCTTCTGGGCTACCGAAGGGCATATAACATATAGTCAAAAGTTGAATATAGTAATGACCAGTCGCGATGGTACATAGTACAGTGTAGCCGATTTCAATTAACAAAAAGACCAGGCAAAAATGCAAAAGTGGAAAAACTGTTCCAGTGCTACTAGTAAGAGGCTAATCCGACGTATTTTGTGACGAGAAATCGAATGGTGCAAACCGCGTTGCTCTACGACCAATACTTTTGGCTGTAGTGACAATTGAATGATCATTTATGTCATAATCACATGCCCAGCAACGGCTTTTACTCCATGGAAACCAGGGAAATTTGCAATTTTTCAACAGCTGCCGATGCCTGGCTCAATTCCGCATCTTTTGGCACCTTACTCAAGTGGGTCAGTGTTCAGTTGTACTTTTTACAGCAGACTGTATCAAGTACCTTGTGTTTTTCACGTACAAATGGTGTGGTTTTTCTACACGTAGATAAAGACATTGAGATTATCTTGCACTTAGAAGTAAGACATATGCTGGGTGAGTTAAATGGGCTTAGCCCAAAGATTTCAGGTCTTCTGGGCTACCGAAGGGCACATAACTTATAGTCAAACGTTGAATATAGTATTGATATTTTTTTTTTTTTTTTTTTTTTTGATTGGTGTTTTACGCCGTACTCAAGAATATTTCACTTATACGACGGCGGCCAGCATTATGGTGGGTGGAAACCGGGCAGAGCCCAGGGGAAACCCACGACCATCCGCAGGTTGCTAGCAGACCTTCCCACTTACGGCCAGAGAGGAGGCCAGCATGAGCTGGGCTTGAACTCACAGCGACCGCATTGGTGAGAGGCTCCTGGGTCATCACGCTGCGCTAGCGCGCTAACCGACTGAGCCACGGAGGCCCCGAATATAGTATTGACCAGTCGCGATTGTACAGAGTACAGTGTAGCCGATTTCAATTAAGAAAAAGACCAGACAAAAATGCAAAAGTGGAAAAACTGTTCCAGTGCTGCTGGTAAGAGGCTAATCCGACGTATTTTGTCACGAGAAATCGAATGGTGCAAACCGCGTTGCTCTCCGACCAATACTTTTGGCTGTAGCGACAATTGAATGATCATTGATGTCATAATCACGTGCCCAGCAACGGCTCTTTCTCCATGGAAACCAGGGAAATTTGCAATTTTTTAACAGCTGCCGAGGCCTGGCCCAATTCCGCATCTTTTGGCACCTTATAAATAAGGGTCAGTGTTTAGTTGTACTTTTTACAGCAGACTGTATCAAGTACCTTTTGTTTTTTATGTACAAATGGTCAGGTTTTTCTACACGTAGATAAAGACATTGAGATTGTCTTGCACTTAGAAGTAAGACAATTGCTGGGTCAGTTAAATGGGCTTGGCCCAAAGATTTGACGTCTTCTGGGCTACCGAAGGGCACATAACTTATAGTCAAAAGTTGAATATAGTAATGACCAGTCGCGATTGTACAGAGTACAGTGTAGCCGATTTCAATTAACAAAAAGACCAGGCAAAAATGCAAAAGTGGAAAAACTGTTCCAGTGCTACTAGTAAGAGGCTAATCCGACGTATTTTGTGACGAGAAATCGAATGGTGCAATCCGCGTTGCTCTCCGACCAATACTTTTGGCTGTAGCGACAATTGAATGATCATTTATGTCATAATCACGTGCGTAGCAACGCCTCTTACTCCATGGAAACCAGGGAAATTTGCAATTTTTCAACAGCTGCCGATGCCTGGCTCAATTCCGCATCTTTTGGCACCTTACTGAAGTGGGTCAGTGTTTAGTTGTACTTTTTACAGCAGACTGTATCAAGTACCTTGTGTTTTTCATGTACAAATGGTGTGGTTTTTCTACACGTAGATAAAGACATTGAGATTGTCTTCGACTTAGAAGTAAGGCAATTGCTGGGTGAGTTAAATGGGCTTGGCCCTAACATTTGACGTCTTCTGGGCTACCGAAGGGCACATAACATATAGTCAAAAGTTGAATATAGTAATGACCAGTCGCGATGGTACATAGTACAGTGTAGCCGATTTCAATTAACAAAAAGACCAGGCAAAAATGCAAAAGTGGAAAAATTGTTCCAGTGCTGCTGTTAAGATTCTAATCCGACGTATTTTGTGACGAGAAATCGAATGGTGCAAACCGCGTTGCTCTCCGACCAATACTTTTGGCTGTAGCGACAATTCAATGATCATTTATGTCATAATCACGTGCCCAGCAACGGCTCTTACTCCATCGAAAGCAGGGAAATTTGCAATTTTTCAACAGCTGCCGATGCCTGGCCCAATTCCGCATCTTTTGGCACCTTATAAATGTGGGTCAGTGTTTAGTTGTACTTTTTACAGCAGACTGTATCAAGTACCTTGTGTGTTTTATGTAGAAATGGTCAGGTTTTTCTACACGTAGATAAAGACATTGAGATTGTCTTGGACTTAGAATTAAGACAATTGCTGGGTTAGTTAAATGGGTTTGGCCCAAAGATTTCAGGTCTTCTGGGCTACCGAAGGGCACATAACATATAGTCAAAAGTTGAATATAGTAATGACCAGTCGCGATGGTACATAGTACAGTGTAGCCGATTTCAATTAACAAAAAGACCAGGCAAAAATGCAAAAGTGGAAAAATTGTTCCAGTGCTGCTGTTAAGATTCTAATCCGACGTATTTTGTGACGAGAAATCGAATGGTGCAAACCGCGTTGCTCTCCGACCAATACTTTTGGCTGTAGCGACAATTCAATGATCATTTATGTCATAATCACGTGCCCAGCAACGGCTCTTACTCCATCGAAACCAGGGAAATTTGCAATTTTTCAACAGCTGCCGATGCCTGGCCCAATTCCGCATCTTTTGGCACCTTATAAATGTGGGTCAGTGTTTAGTTGTACTTTTTACAGCAGACTGTATCAAGTACCTTGTGTGTTTTATGTAGAAATGGTCAGGTTTTTCTACACGTAGATAAAGACATTGAGATTGTCTTGGACTTAGAATTAAGACAATTGCTGGGTTAGTTAAATGGGTTTGGCCCAAAGATTTCAGGTCTTCTGGGCTACCGAAGGGCACATAACTTATAGTCAAAAGTTGAATATAGTAATGATAAGTCGCGATTGTACAGAGTACAGTGTAGCCGGTTTCAATTAACAAAAAGACCAGGCAAAAATGCAAAAGTGGAAAAACTGTTCCAGTGCTACTAGTAAGAGGCCAATCCGACGTATTTTGTGACGAGAAATCGAATGGTGCACTCCGCGTTGCTCTCCGACCAATACTTTTGGCTGTAGCGACAATTGACTGATCATTTATGTCATAATCACGTGCCCAGCAACGGCTCTTACTCCATCGAAACCAGGGATATTTGCAATTTTTTAACAGCTGCCGAGGCCTGGCCCATTTCCGCATCTTTTGGCACCTTATAAATGTGGGTCAGTGTTTAGTTGTACTTTTTACAGCAGACTGTATCAAGTACCTTGTGTGTTTTATGTACAAATGGTGTGGTTTTTCTACACGTAGATAAAGACATTGAGATTGTCTTGGACTTAGAAGTAAGACAATTGCTGGGTTAGTTAAATGGGCTTGGCCCAAAGATTTCAGGTCTTCTGGGCTACCGAAGGGCACATAACTTATAGTCAAAAGTTGAATATAGTAATGATAAGTCGCGATTGTACAGAGTACAGTGTAGCCGGTTTCAATTAACAAAAAGACCAGGCAAAAATGCAAAAGTGGAAAAACTGTTCCAGTGCTACTAGTAAGAGGCTAATCCGACGTATTTTGTGACGAGAAATCGAATGGTGCACTCCGCGTTGCTCTCCGACCAATACTTTTGGCTGTAGCGACAATTGACTGATCATTTATGTCATAATCACGTGCCCAGCAACGGCTCTTACTCCATCGAAACCAGGGATATTTGCAATTTTTTAACAGCTGCCGAGGCCTGGCTCAATTCCGCATCTTTTGGCACCTTACTGAAGTGGGTCAGTGTTCAGTTGTACTTTTTACAGCAGACTGTATCAAGTACCTTGTGTTTTTCTGGTACAAATGGTGTGGTTTTTCTACACGTAGATAAAGACATTGAGATTGTCTTGCATTTAGAAGTAAGGCAATTGCTGGGTGAGTTAAATGGGCTTAGCCCAAAGATTTCAGGTCTTCTGGGCTACCGAAGGGCACATAACATATAGTCAAAAGTTGAATATAGTAATGACCAGTCGCGATTGTACAGAGTACAGAGTAGCCGATTTCAATTAACATATAGACCAGGCAAAAATGCAAAAGTGGAAAAACTGTTCCAGTGCTGCTGGTAAGAGGCTAATCCGACGTATTTTGTGACGAGAAATCGAATGGTGCAAACCGCGTTGCTCTCAGACCAATACTTTTGGCTGTAGCGACAATTCAATGATCATTGATGTCATAATCACGTGCACAGCAACGGCTCTTACTCCATGGAAACCAGGGATATTTGCAATTTTTCAACAGCTGCCGATGCCTGGCCCAATTCCGCATCTTTTGGCACCTTATAAATGTGGGTCAGTGTTTAGTTGTACTTTTTACAGCAGACTGTATCAAGTACCTTGTGTTTTTTATGTACAAATGGTGTGGTTTTTCTACACGTAGATAAAGACATTGAGATTGTCTTGGACTTAGAAGTAAGACAATTGCTGGGTTAGTTAAATGGGCTTGGCCCAAAGATTTCAGGTCTTCTGGGCTACCGAAGGGCACATAACTTATAGTCAAAAGTTGAATATAGTAATGATAAGTCGCGATTGTACAGAGTACAGTGTAGCCGGTTTCAATTAACAAAATGACCAGGCAAAAATGCAAAAGTGGAAAAACTGTTCCAGTGCTACTAGTAAGAGGCTAATCCGACGTATTTTGTGACGAGAAATCGAATGGTGCACTCCGCGTTGCTCTCCGACCAATACTTTTGGCTGTAGCGACAATTGAATGATCATTGATGTCATAATCACGTGCACAGCAACGGCTCTTACTCCATGGAAACCAGGGAAATTTGCAATTTTTTAACAGCTGCCGATACCTGGCTCAATTCCGCATCTTTTGGCACCTTACTGAAGTGGGTCAGTGTTCAGTTGTACTTTTTACAGCAGACTGTATCAAGTACCTTGTGTTTTTTATGTACAAATGGTGTGGTTTTTCTACACGTAGATAAAGACATTGAGATTGTCTTGGACTTAGAAGTAAGACAATTACTGGGTGAGTTAAATGGGCTTGGCCCAAAGATTTCAGGTCTTCTGGGCTACCGAAGGGCGCATAACTTATAGTCAAAAGTTGAATATATTAATGACCAGTCGCGATGGTACATAGTACAGTGTAGCCGATTTCAATTAACAAAAAGACCAGGCAAAAATGCAAAAGTGGAAAAATTATTCCAGTGCTGCTGGTAAGAGGCTAATCCGACGTATTTTGTGACGACAAATCGAATGGTGCAAACCGCGTTCCTCTCCGACCAATACTTTTGGCTGTAGTGACAATTGAATGATTATTTATGTCATAATCACTAGCACAGCAACGGGTCTTACTCCATGGAAACCAGGGAAATTTGCAATTTTTCAACAGCTGCCGATACCTGGCTCAATTCCGCATCTTTTGGCACCTTATTCATGTGGGTCTGTGGTCAATTGTACTTTTTACAGCAGACTGTATCAAGTACCTTCTGTTTTTTATGTACAAATGGTGTGGTTTTTCTACACGTAGATAAAGACATTGAGATTGTCTTCGACTTAGAAGTAAGACAATTGCTGGGTGAGTTAAATGGGCTTAGCCGAAAGATTTGACGTCTTCTGGGCTACCGAAGGGCACATAACTTATAGTCAAATGTTGAATATAGTAATGACCAGTCGCGATTGTACAGAGTACAGTGTAGCCCATTTCAATTAACAAAAAGACCAGGTAAAAATGCAAAAGTGTTCAGTGTTCAGTTGTACTTTTTACAGTAGACTGTATCAAGTACCTTGTGTTTTTTATGTACAAATGGTGTGGTTTTTCTACACGTAGATAAAGACATTGAGATTGTCTTCGACTTAGAGGTAAGACATATGCTGGGTGAGTTAAATGGGCTTAGCCCAAAGATTTGACGCCTTCTGGGCTATCGAAGGGCACATAACTTTTAATCAAAAGTTGAATATAGTAATGACCAGTCGCGATGGTACATAGCACAGTGTAGCTAATTTCATTTAACAAAAACACCAGGCAAAAATGCAAAAGTGGAAAAACTGTTCCAGTGCTACTAGTAAGAGGCTAATCCGACGTATTTTGTGACGAGAAATCGAATGGTGCAAACCGCGTTGCTCTACGACCAATACTTTTGGCTGTAAGGACAACTGAATGATCATTTATGTCATAATCACATGCCCAGCAACGGCTTTTACTCCATGGAAACCAGGGAAATTTGCAATTTTTCAACAGCTGCCGATGCCTGGCTCAATTCCGCATCTTTTGGCACCTTACTAAAGTGGGTCAGTGTTCAGTTGTACTTTTTACAGCAGACTGTATCAAGTACCTTGTGTTTTTCACGTACAAATGGTGTGGTTTTTCTACACGTAGATAAAGACATTGAGATTGTCTTGCACTTAGAAGTAAGGCAATTGCTGGGTGAGTTAAATGGGCTTAGCCCAAAGATTTCAGGTCTTCTGGGCTACCGAAGGGCACATAACATACAGTCAAAAGTTGAATATAGTAATGACCAGTCGCGATGGTACATAGTACAGTGTAGCCGATTTCAATTAACAAAAAGACTAGGCAAAATTGCAAAAGTGGAAAAACTGTTCCAGTGCTGCTGGTAAGAGGCTAATCCGACGTATTTTGTGACCACAAATCGAATGGTGCAAACCGCGTTGCTCTCCGACCAATACTTTTGGCTGTAGCGACAATTCAATGATCATTTATGTCATAATCACGTGCCCAGCAACGGCTCTTACTCCATGGAAACCAGGGAAATTTGCAATTTTTCAACAGCTGCCGATGCCTGGCCCAATTCCGCATCTTTTGGCACCTTATAAATGTGGGTCAGTGTTTAGTTGTACTTTTTACAGCAGACTGTATCAAGTACCTTGTGTGTTTTATGTAGAAATGGTCAGGTTTTTCTACACGTAGATAAAGACATTGAGATTGTCTTGGACTTAGAATTAAGACAATTGCTGGGTTAGTTAAATGGGTTTGGCCCAAAGATTTCAGGTCTTCTGGGCTACCGAAGGGCACATAACTTATAGTCAAAAGTTGAATATAGTAATGATAAGTCGCGATTGTACAGAGTACAGTGTAGCCGGTTTCAATTAACAAAAAGACCAGGCAAAAATGCAAAAGTGGAAAAACTGTTCCAGTGCTACTAGTAAGAGGCTAATCCGACGTATTTTGTGACGAGAAATCGAATGGTGCACTCCGCGTTGCTCTCCGACCAATACTTTTGGCTGTAGCGACAATTGACTGATCATTTATGTCATAATCACGTGCCCAGCAACGGCTCTTACTCCATCGAAACCAGGGATATTTGCAATTTTTTAACAGCTGCCGAGGCCTGGCCCATTTCCGCATCTTTTGGCACCTTATAAATGTGGGTCAGTGTTTAGTTGTACTTTTTACAGCAGACTGTATCAAGTACCTTGTGTGTTTTATGTACAAATGGTCAGGTTTTTCTACACGTAGATAAAGACATTGAGATTGTCTTGGACTTAGAAGTAAGACAATTGCTGGGTTAGTTAAATGGGCTTGGCCCAAAGATTTCAGGTCTTCTGGGCTACCGAAGGGCACATAACTTATAGTCAAAAGTTGAATATAGTAATGATAAGTCGCGATTGTACAGAGTACAGTGTAGCCGATTTCAATTAACAAAAAGACCAGGCAAAAATGCAAAAGTGGAAAAACTGTTCCAGTGCTACTAGTAAGAGGCTAATCCGACGTATTTTGTGACGAGAAATCGAATGGTGCACTCTGCGTTGCTCTCCGACCAATACTTTTGGCTGTAGCGACAATTGACTGATCATTTATGTCATAATCACGTGCCCAGCAACGGCTCTTACTCCATCGAAACCAGGGATATTTGCAATTTTTTAACAGCTGCCGAGGCCTGGCTCAATTCCGCATCTTTTGGCACCTTACTGAAGTGGGTCAGTGTTCAGTTGTACTTTTTACAGCAGACTGTATCAAGTACCTTGTGTTTTTCTGGTACAAATGGTGTGGTTTTTCTACACGTAGATAAAGACATTGAGATTGTCTTGCATTTAGAAGTAAGGCAATTGCTGGGTGAGTTAAATGGGCTTAGCCCAAAGATTTCAGGTCTTCTGGGCTACCGAAGGGCACATAACATATAGTCAAAAGTTGAATATAGTAATGACCAGTCGCGATTGTACAGAGTACAGAGTAGCCGATTTCAATTAACATAAAGAGCAGGCAAAAATGCAAAAGTGGAAAAACTGTTCCAGTGCTGCTGGTAAGAGGCTAATCCGACGTATTTTGTGACGAGAAATCGAATGGTGCAAACCGCGTTGCTCTCAGACCAATACTTTTGGCTGTAGCGACAATTGAATGATCATTGATGTCATAATCACGTGCACAGCAACGGCTCTTACTCCATGGAAACCAGGGATATTTGCAATTTTTCAACAGCTGCCGATGCCTGTCCCAATTCCGGATCTTTTGGCACCTTATAAATGTGGGTCAGTGTTTAGTTGTACTTTTTACAGCAGACTGTATCAAGTACCTTGTGTTTTTTATGTACAAATGGTGTGGTTTTTCTACACGTAGATAAAGACATTGAGATTGTCTTGGACTTAGAAGTAAGACAATTGCTGGGTTAGTTAAATGGGCTTGGCCGAAAGATTTCAGGTCTTCTGGGCTACCGAAGGGCACATAACTTATAGTCAAAAGTTGAATATAGTAATGATAAGTCGCGATTGTACAGAGTACAGTGTAGCCGGTTTCAATTAACAAAAAGACCAGGCAAAAATGCAAAAGTGGAAAAACTGTTCCAGTGCTACTAGTAAGAGGCTAATCCGACGTATTTTGTGACGAGAAATCGAATGGTGCACTCCGCGTTGCTCTCCGACCAATACTTTTGGCTGTAGCGACAATTGAATGATCATTGATGTCATAATCACGTGCACAGCAACGGCTCTTACTCCATGGAAACCAGGGAAATTTGCAATTTTTTAACAGCTGCCGATACCTGGCTCAATTCCGCATCTTTTGGCACCTTACTCATTTGGGTCTGTGGTCAGTTGTACTTTTTACAGCAGACTGTATCAAGTACCTTGTGTTTTTCACGTACAAATGGTGTGGTTTTTCTACACGTAGATAAAGACATTGAGATTGTCTTGCACTTAGAGGTAAGGCAATTGCTGGGTGAGTTAAATGGGCTTGGCCCAAAGATTTCAGGTCTTCTGGGCTACCGAAGGGCACATAACTTATAGTCAAAAGTTGAATATAGTAATGACCAGTCGCGATTGTACAGAGTACAGTGTAGCCGATTTCAATTAACAAAAAGACCAGGCAAAAATGCAAAAGTGGAAAAACTGTTCCAGTGCTGCTGGTAAGAGGCTAATCCGACGTATTTTGTCACGAGAAATCGAATGGTGCAATCCGCGTTGCTCTCCGACCAATACTTTTGGCTGTAGCGACAATTGAATGATCATTGATGTCATAATCACGTGCCCAGCAACGGCTCTTACTCCATGGAAACCAGGGATATTTGCAATTTTTTAACAGCTGCCGAGGCCTGGCCCAATTCCGCATCTTTTGGCACCTTATAAATGTGGATCAGTATTTAGTTGTACTTTTTACAGCAGACTGTAACAAGTACCTTGTGTTTTTTATGTACAAATGGTGTGGTTTTTCTACACGTAGATAAAGACATTGAGATTGTCTTGGACTTAGAAGTGAGACAATTGCTGGGTGAGTTGAATGGGCTTAGCCGAAAGATTTGACGTCTTCTGTGCTACCGAAGGGCACATAACTTATAGTCAAAAGTTGAATATAGTAATGACCAGTCGCGATTGTACAAAGTACAGTGTAGCCGATTTCAATTAACAAAAAGACCAGGCAAAAATGCAAAAGTGGAAAAACTGTTCCAGTGCTACTAGTAAGAGGCTAATCCGACGTATTTTGTGACGAGAAATCGAATGGTGCAAACCGCGTTGCTCTACGACCAATACTTTTGGCTGTAAGGACAACTGAATGATCATTTATGTCATAATCACATGCCCAGCAACGCCTTTTACTCCATGGAAACCAGGGAAATTTGCAATTTTTCAACAGCTGCCGATGCCTGGCTCAATTCCGCATCTTTTGGCACCTTACTGAAGTGGGTCAGTGTTCAGTTGTACTTTTTACAGCAGACTGTATCAAGTACCTTGTGTTTTTCACGTACAAATGGTGTGGTTTTTCTACACGTAGATAAAGACATTGAGATTGTCTTGCACTTAGAAGTAAGGCAATTGCTGGGTGAGTTAAATGGGCTTAGCCCAAAGATTTCAGGTCTTCTGGGCTACCGAAGGGCACATAACATACAGTCAAAAGTTGAATATAGTAATGACCAGTCGCGATGGTACATAGTACAGTGTAGCCGATTTCAATTAACAAAAAGACTAGGCAAAATTGCAAAAGTGGAAAAACTGTTCCAGTGCTGCTGGTAAGAGGCTAATCCGACGTATTTTGTGACCACAAATCGAATGGTGCAAACCGCGTTGCTCTCCGACCAATACTTTTGGCTGTAGCGACAATTCAATGATCATTTATGTCATAATCACGTGCCCAGCAACGGCTCTTACTCCATGGAAACCAGGGAAATTTGCAATTTTTCAACAGCTGCCGATGCCTGGCCCAATTCCGCATCTTTTGGCACCTTATAAATGTGGGTCAGTGTTTAGTTGTACTTTTTACAGCAGACTGTATCAAGTACCTTGTGTGTTTTATGTAGAAATGGTCAGGATTTTCTACACGTAGATAAAGACATTGAGATTGTCTTGGACTTAGAATTAAGACAATTGCTGGGTTAGTTAAATGGGTTTGGCCCAAAGATTTCAGGTCTTCTGGGCTACCGAAGGGCACATAACTTATAGTCAAAAGTTGAATATAGTAATGATAAGTCGCGATTGTACAGAGTACAGTGTAGCCGGTTTCAATTAACAAAAAGACCAGGCAAAAATGCAAAAGTGGAAAAACTGTTCCAGTGCTACTAGTAAGAGGCTAATCCGACGTATTTTGTGACGAGTAATCGAATGGTGCACTCCGCGTTGCTCTCCGACCAATACTTTTGGCTGTAGCGACAATTGACTGATCATTTATGTCATAATCACGTGCCCAGCAACGGCTCTTACTCCATCGAAACCAGGGATATTTGCAATTTTTTAACAGCTGCCGAGGCCTGGCCCATTTCCGCATCTTTTGGCACCTTATAAATGTGGGTCAGTGTTTAGTTGTACTTTTTACAGCAGACTGTATCAAGTACCTTGTGTGTTTTATGTACAAATGGTGTGGTTTTTCTACACGTAGATAAAGACATTGAGATTGTCTTGGACTTAGAAGTAAGACAATTGCTGGGTTAGTTAAATGGGCTTGGCCCAAAGATTTCAGGTCTTCTGGGCTACCGAAGGGCACATAACTTATAGTCAAAAGTTGAATATAGTAATGATAAGTCGCGATTGTACAGAGTACAGTGTAGCCGGTTTCAATTAACAAAAAGACCAGGCAAAAATGCAAAAGTGGAAAAACTGTTCCAGTGCTACTAGTAAGAGGCTAATCCGACGTATTTTGTGACGAGAAATCGAATGGTGCACTCCGCGTTGCTCTCCGACCAATACTTTTGGCTGTAGCGACAATTGAATGATCATTGATGTCATAATCACGTGCACAGCAACGGCTCTTACTCCATGGAAACCAGGGAAATTTGCAATTTTTTAACAGCTGCCGATACCTGGCTCAATTCCGCATCTTTTGGCACCTTACTCATTTGGGTCTGTGGTCAGTTGTACTTTTTACAGCAGACTGTATCAAGTACCTTGTGTTTTTCACGTACAAATGGTGTGGTTTTTCTACACGTAGATACAGACATTGAGATTGTCTTGCACTTAGAGGTAAGGCAATTGCTGGGTGAGTTAAATGGGCTTGGCCCAAAGATTTCAGGTCTTCTGGGCTACCGAAGGGCACATAACTTATAGTCAAAAGTTGAATATAGTAATGACCAGTCGCGATTGTACAGAGTACAGTGTAGCCGATTTCAATTAACAAAAAGACCAGGCAAAAATGCAAAAGTGGAAAAACTGTTCCAGTGCTGCTGGTAAGAGGCTAATCCGACGTATTTTGTCACGAGAAATCGAATGGTGCAATCCGTGTTGCTCTCCGACCAATACTTTTGGCTGTAGCGACAATTGAATGATCATTGATGTCATAATCACGTGCCCAGCAACGGCTCTTACTCCATGGAAACCAGGGATATTTGCAATTTTTTAACAGCTGCCGAGGCCTGGCCCAATTCCGCATCTTTTGGCACCTTATAAATGTGGGTCAGTATTTAGTTGTACTTTTTACAGCAGACTGTAACAAGTACCTTGTGTTTTTTATGTACAAATGGTGTGGTTTTTCTACACGTAGATAAAGACATTGAGATTGTCTTGGACTTAGAAGTAAGACAATTGCTGGGTGAGTTAAATGGGCTTGGCCCAAAGATTTCAGGTCTTCTGGGCTACCGAAGGGCACATAACTTATAGTCAAAAGTTGAATATAGTAATGACCAGTCGCCATTGTACAGAGTACAGTGTAGCCGGTTTCAATTAACAAAAAGACCAGGCAAAAATGCAAAAGTGGAAAAACTGTTCCAGTGCTACTAGTAAGAGGCTAATCCGACGTATTTTGTGACGAGAAATCGAATGGTGCAATCCGCGTTGCTCTCCGACCAATACTTTTGGCTGTAGCGACAATTGAATGATCATTTATGTCATAATCACGTGCACAGCAACGGCTCTTACTCCATGGAAACCAGGGAAATTTGCAATTTTTCAACAACTGCCAATACCTGGCTCAATTCCGCATCTTTTGGCACCTTACTGAAGTGGGTCAGTGTTCAGTTGTACTTTTTACAGCAGACTGTATCAAGTACCTTGTGTTTTTTATATACAAATGGTGTGGTTTTTCTACACGTAGATAAAGACATTGAGATTGTCTTGGACTTAGAAGTAAGACAATTACTGGGTGAGTTAAATGGGCTTGGCCCAAAGATTTCAGGTCTTCTGGGCTACCGAAGGGCGCATAACTTATAGTCAAAAGTTGAATATATTAATGACCAGTCGCGATGGTACATAGTACAGTGTAGCCGATTTCAATTAACAAAAAGACCAGGCAAAAATGCAAAAGTGGAAAAACTATTCCAGTGCTGCTGGTAAGAGGCTAATCCGACGTATTTTGTGACGAGAAATCGAATGGTGCAAACCGCGTTGCTCTCCGACCAGTACTTTTGGCTGTAGCGACAATTGAATAATCATTAATGTCTTAATCACGTTCACAGCAACGGCTCTTACTCCATTAAAACCAGGGAAATTTGCAATTTTTCAACAGCTGCCGATGCCTGGCCCAATTCCGCATCTTTTGGCGCCTTAATGATGTGGGTCAGTGTTCAATTGCACTTTTTACAGCAGACTGTATCTAGTACTTTGTGTTTTTTATGTACAAATGGTGTGGTTTTTCTACACGTAGATAAAGACATTGAAATTGTCTTGGGCTTAGAAGTAAGACAATTGCTGGGTGAGTTAAATGGGCTTAGCCCAAAGATTTGACGCCTTCTGGTCTACCCAAGGGCACATAACTTATAGTAAAAAGTTGAATATAGTAATTACCAGTCGCGATGGTACATAGTACAGTGTCACCGATTTCAATTAACAAAAAGACCAGGCAAAAATGCAAAAGTGGAAAAACTGTTCCAGTGCTGCTGGTAAGAGGCTAATCCGACGTATTTTGTGACGAGAAATCGAATGGTGCAAACCGCGTTGCTCTCCGACCAATACTTTTGGCTGTAGCGACAATTGAATGATCATTGATGACAAAATCACTTTTTTAGCAACGGCTCTTACTCCATGGAAACCAGGGAAATTTGCAATTTTTTAAACAGCTGCCGATGCCTGGCCCAATTCCTCATCTTTTGGCGCCTTATTGATGTGCGTCAGTGTTCAATTGTACTTTTTACAGCAGACTGTATCTAGTACTTTGTGTTTTTGATGTACAAATGGTGTGGTTTTTCTACACGTAGATAAAGACATTGAGATTGTCTTGGACTTAGAAGTAAGACAATTGCTGGGTGAGTTAAATGGGCTTAGCCCAAAGATTTGACGCCTTCTGGGCTACCGAAGGGCACATAACTTATAGTAAAAAGTTGAATATAATAATGACCAGTCGCGATGGTACATAGTACAGTGTCACCGATTTCAATTAACAAAAAGACCAGGCAAAAATGCAAAAGTGGAAAAACTGTTCCAGTGCTGCTGGTAATAGGCTAATCCGACGTATTTTGTGACGAGAAATCGAATGGTGCAAACCGCGTTGCTCTCCGACCAATACTTTTGGCTGTAGCGACAATTGAATGATCATTGATGACAAAATCACTTTTTTAGCAACGCCTCTTACTCCATGGAAACCAGGGAAATTTGCAATTTTTTAAACAGCTGCCGATGCCTGGCCCAATTCCGCATCTTTTGGCGCCTTATTGATGTGGGTCAGTGTTCAATTGTACTTTTTACAGCAGACTGTATCTAGTACTTTGTGTTTTTTATGTACAAATGGTGTGGTTTTTCTACACGTAGATAAAGACATTGAGATTGTCTTGGACTTAGAAGTAAGACAATTGCTGGGTGAGTTAAATGGGCTTAGCCCAAAGATTTGACGCCTTCTGGGCTACCGAAGGGCACATAACTTATAGTAAAAAGTTGAATATAATAATGACCAGTCAGGATGGTACATACATAGTACAGTGTAGCCGATTTCAATTAACAAAAACACCAGGCAAAAATGCAAAAGTGGAAAAACTGTTCCAGTGCTGCTGGTAAGAGGCTAATCCGACGTATTTTGTGACGAGAAATCGAATGGTGCAAACCGCGTTGCTCTCAGACCAATACGTTTGGCTGTAGCGACAATTGAATGATCATTGATGACAAAATCACGTGCTTAGCAACGGCTCTTACTCCATGGAAACCAGGGAAATTTGCAATTTTTCAACAGCTGCCGATGCCTGGCCCAATTCCTCATCTTTTGGCACCTTATTGATGTGGGTCAGTGTTCAATTGTACTTTTTACAGCAGACTGTATCTAGTACTTTGTGTTTTTTATGTACAAATGGTGTGGTTTTTCTACACGTAGATAAAGACATTGAGATTGTCTTGGACTTAGAAGTAAGACAATTGCTGGGTGAGTTAAATGGGCTTAGCCCAAAGATTTGACGCCTTCTGGGCTACCGAAGGGCACATAACTTATAGTCAAAAGTTGAATATAGTAATGACCAGTCGGGATGGTACATACATAGTACAGTGTAGCCGATTTCAATTAACAAAGAGACGAGGCAAAAATGCAAAAGTGGAAAAACTGTTCCAGTGCTGCTGGTAAGAGGCTAATCCGACGTATTTTGTGACGAGAAATCGAATGGTGCAAACCGCGTTGCTCTCCGACCAATACTTTTGGCTGTAGTGACAATTGAATGATCATTAATGACAAAATCACATGCCTAGCAACGGCTCTTACTCCATGGAAACCAGTGAAATTTGCAATTTTTTAAACAGCTGTCGATGCCTGGCCCAATTCCTCATCTTTTGGCACCTTATTGATGTGGGTCAGTGTTCAATTGTACTTTTTACAGCAGACTGTATCAAGTACCTTGTGTTTTTTATGTACAAATGGTGTGGTTTTTCTACACATAGATAAAGACATTGAGATTGTCATGGACTTAGAAGTAAGACAATTGCTGGGTGAGTTAAATGGGCTTAGCCCAAAGATTTGACGCCTTCTGGGCTACCGAAGGGCACATAACTTATAGTCAAAAGTTGAACATAGTAATGACCAGTCGCGATGGTACAGAGTACAGTGTAGCTAATTTCAATTAACAAAAAGACCAGGCAAAAATGCAAAAGTGTAAAAACTGTTCCAGTGCTGCTGGTAAGAGGCTAATCCGACGTATTTTGTGACGAGAAATCGAATGGTGCAAACCGCGTTGCTCTCCGACCAATACTTTTGGCTGTAGCGACAATTGAATGATCATTGATTACAAATTCACGTGCCTAGCAACGGCTCTTACTCCATGGAAACCAGGGAAATTTGCAATTTTTTAAACAGCTGCCGATGCCTGGCCCAATTCCGCATCTTTTGGCATTCTTTTGATGTGGGTCAGTGTTCAGTTGTACTTTTTTCAGCAGACTGTATCAAGTACCTTGTGTTTTTTTTATGTACAAATGGTGTGGTTTTTCTACACGTAGATAAAGACAATGAGGTTGTCTTGGACTTAGAAGTAAGACAATTGCTGGGTGAGTTAAATGGGCTTAGCCCAAAGATTTGACGCCTTCTGGTCTACCCAAGGGCACATAACTTATAGTAAAAAGTTGAATATAGTAATGACCAGTCGCGATGGTACATAGTACAGTGTAGCCGATTTCAATTAACAAAAAGACCAGGCAAAAATGCAAAAGTGGAAAAACTGTTCCAGTGCTGCTGGTAAGAGGCTAATCCGACGTATTTTGTGACGAGAAATCGAATGGTGCAAACCGCGTTGCTCTCCGACCAATACTTTTGGCTGTAGCGACAATTGAATGATCATTGATGACAAAATCTCTTTGTTAGCAACGCCTCTTACTCCATGGAAACTAGGGAAATTTGCAATTTTTTAAACAGCTGCCGATGCCTGGCCCAATTCCTCATCTTTTGGCACCTTATTGATGTGGGTCAGTGTTCAATTGTACTTTTTACAGCAGACTGTATCTAGTACTTTGTGTTTTTTATGTACAAATGGTGTGGTTTTTCTACACGTAGATAAAGACATTGAGATTGTCTTGGACTTAGAAGTAAGACAATTGCTGGGTGAGTTAAATGGGCTGAGCCCAAAGATTTGACGCCTTCTGGGCTACCGAAGGGCACATAATTTATAGTCAAAAGTTGAATATAGTAATGACCAGTCGGGATGGTAAATACATAGTACAGTGTAGCCAATTTCAATTAACAAAAAGACCAGGCAAAAATGCAAAAGTAGAAAAACTGTTCCAGTGCTGCTGGTAAGAGGCTAATCCGACGTATTTTGTGACGAGAAATCGAATGGTGCAAACCGCGTTGCTCTCAGACCAATGCTTTTGGCTGTAGCGACAATTGAATGATCATTGATGACAAAATCACATGCCCAGCAACGGCTCTTACTCCATGGAAACCAGGGAAATTTGCAATTTTTCAACAGCTGCCGATGCCTGGCCCAATTCCGCATCTTTTGGCGCCTTAATGATGTGGGTCAGTGTTCAGATGCACTTTTTACAGCAGACTGTATCTAGTACTTTGTGTTTCTTATGTACAAATGGTGTGGTTTTTCTACACGTAGATAAAGACATTGAAATTGTCTTGGGCTTAGAAGTAAGACAATTGCTGGGTGAGTTAAATAGGCTTAGCCCAAAGATTTGACGCTTTCTGGGCTACCGAAGGGCACATAACTTATAGTCAAAAGTTGAATATAGTAATGACCAGTCGCGATGGTACATAGTTCAGTGTAGCTAATTTCAATTAACGAAAAGACCAGACAAAAATGCAAAAGTGTAAAAACTGTTCCAGTGCTGCTGGTAAGAGGCTAATCCGACGTATTTTGTGACGAGAAATCGAATGGTGCAAACCGCGTTGCTCTCCGACCAATACTTTTGGCTGTAGCGACAATTGAATGATCATTAATGTCATAATCACGTGCCCAGCAACGGCTCTTACTCCATGGAAACCAGTGAAATTTGCAATTTTTCAACAGCTGCCGATGCCTGGCCCAATTCCGCATCTTTTGGCGCTTTTATGATGTGGGTCAGTGTTCAATTGTACTTTTTACAGCAGACTGTATCAAGTACCTTGTGTTTTTTATGTACAAATGGTGTGGTTTTTCTACACGTAGATAAAGACATTGAGATTGTCTTGGACTTAGAAGTAAGACAATTGCTGGGTGAGTTAAATGGGCTTAGCCCAAAGATTTGACGCCTTTTGGGCTACCGAAGGGCACATAACTTATAGTCAAAAGTTGAATATAGTAATGACCAGTCGCGATGGTACATAGCACAGTGTAGCTAAATTCATTTACCAAAAACACCAGGCAAAAATGCAAAAGTGGAAAAACTGTTCCAGTGCTGCTGGTAAGAGGCTAATCCGACGTATGTTGTGACGAGAAATCGAATGGTACAAACCGCGTTGCTCTCCGACCAATACTTTTGGCTGTAGCGACAATTGAATGATCATTGATGACAAAATCACATGCCTAGCAACCGCTCTTACTCCATGGAAACCAGGGAAATTTGCAATTTTTTAAACAGCTGCCGATGCCTGGCCCAATTCCGCATCTTTTGGGACCTTTTTGATGTGGGTCAGTGTGTAATTGTACTTTTTACAGCAGACTGTATCTAGTACTTTGTGTTTTTTATGTACAAATGGTGTGGTTTTTCTACACGTAGATAAAGACATTGAGATTGTCATGGACTTAGAAGTAAGACAATTGCTGGGTGAGTTAAATGGGCTTAGCCCAAAGATTTGACGCCTTCTGGCCTACCGAAGGGTACATAACTTATAGTCAAAAGTTGAATATAGTAATGACCAGTCGGGATGGTACATACATAGTACAGTGTAGCTGATTTCAATTAACAAAAAGACCAGGCAAAAATGCAAAAGTGGAAAAACTGTTCCAGTGCTGCTGGTAAGAGGCTAATCCGACGTATTTTGTGACGAGAAATCGAATGGTGGAAACCGTGTTGCTCTCCGACCAATATTTTTGGCTGTAGCGACAATTGAATGATCATTGATGACAAAATCACATGCCCAGAAACGGCTCTTACTCCATGGAAACCAGGGAAATTTGCAATTTTTCAACAGCTGCCGATGCCTGGCCCAATTCCGCATCTTTTGGCGCCTTAATGATGTGGGTCAGTGTTCAATTGTACTTTTTACAGCAGACTGAATCTAGTACTTTGTGTTTTTTATGTACAAATGGTGTGGTTTTTCTACACGTAGATAAAGACATTGAGATTGTCTTGGACTTAGAAGTAAGACAATTGCTGGGTGAGTTAAATGGGCTTAGCCCAAAGATTTGACGCCTTCTGGGCTACCGAAGGGCACATAACTTATAGTCAAAAGTTGAATATAGTAATGACCAGTCGGGATGGTACATACATAGTACAGTGTAGCCGATTTCAATTAACAAAAACACCAGGCAAAAATGCAAAAGTGGAAAAACTGTTCCAGTGTTGCTGGTAAGAAACTAATCCGACGTATTTTGTGACGAGAAATCGAATGGTGCAAACCGCATTGCTCTCTGGCTAATACTTTTGGCTGTAGCGACAATTGAATGATGATTAATGTCATAATCACGTGCCAAGCAACGGCTCTTACTCCATAGAAACCAGGGAAATTTGCAATTTTTCAACAGCTGCCGATGCCTGGCCCAATTCCGCATCTTTTGGCGCCTTAATGATGTGGGTCAGTGTTCAATTGTACTTTTTACAGCAGACTGTATCTAGTACCTTGTGTTTTTTATGTACAAATGGTGTGGTTTTTCTACACGTAGATAAAGACATTGAGATTGTCTTGGACTTAGAAGTAAGACAATTGCTGGGTGAGTTAAACGGGCTTAGCCCAAAGATTTGACGCCTTCTGGGCTACCGAAGGGCACATAACTTATAGTCAAAAGTTGAATATAGTAATGACCAGTCGCGATGGTACATAGCACAGTGTAGCTAATTTCATTTACCAAAAACACCAGGCAAAAATGCAAAAGTGGTAAAAACTGTTCCAGTGCTGCTGGTAAGAGGCTAATCCGACGTATTTTGTGACGAGAAATCGAATGGTGCAAACCGCGTTGCTCTCTGACCAATACTTTTGGCTGTAGCGACAATTGAATGATCATTAATGTCTCATTTACGTGCCCAGAAACGGCTCTTACTCCATGGAAATCAGGGAAATTTGCAATTTTTCAACAGCTGCCGATGCCTGGCCCAATTCCGCATCTTTTGGCGCCTTAATGATGTGGGTCAGTGTTCAATTGTACTTTTTACAGCAGACTGAATCTAGTACTTTGTGTTTTTTATGTACAAATGGTGTGGTTTTTCTACACGTAGATAAAGACATTGAGATTGTCTTGGACTTAGAAGTAAGACAATTGCTGGGTGAGTTAAATGGGCTTAGCCCAAAGATTTGACGCCTTCTGGGCTACCGAAGGGCACATAACTTATAGTCAAAAGTTGAATATAGTAATGACCAGTCGGGATGGTACATACATAGTACAGTGTAGCCGATTTCAATTAACAAAAACACCAGGCAAAAATGCAAAAGTGGAAAAACTGTTCCAGTGTTGCTGGTAAGAGACTAATCCGACGTATTTTGTGACGAGAAATCGAATGGTGCAAACCGCATTGCTCTCTGGCTAATACTTTTGGCTGTAGCGACAATTGAATGATCATTAATGTCATAATCACGTGCCAAGCAACGGCTCTTACTCCATAGAAACCAGGGAAATTTGCAATTTTTCAACAGCTGCCGATGCCTGGCCCAATTCCGCATCTTTTGGCGCCTTAATGATGTGGGTCAGTGTTCAATTGTACTTTTTACAGCAGACTGTATCTAGTACCTTGTGTTTTTTATGTACAAATGGTGTGGTTTTTCTACACGTAGATAAAGACATTGAGATTGTCTTGGACTTAGAAGTAAGACAATTGCTGGGTGAGTTAAATGGGCTTAGCCCAAAGATTTGACGCCTTCTGGGCTACCGAAGGGCACATAACTTATAGTCAAAAGTTGAATATAGTAATGACCAGTCGCGATGGTACATAGCACAGTGTAGCTAATTTCATTTACCAAAAACACCAGGCAAAAATGCAAAAGTGGAAAAACTGTTCCAGTGCTGCTGGTAAGAGGCTAATCCGACGTATTTTGTGACGAGAAATCGAATGGTACAAACCGCGTTGCTCTCCGACCAATACTTTTGGCTGTAGCGACAATTGAATGATCATTGATGACAAAATCACATGCCTAGCAACCGCTCTTACTCCATGGAAACCAGGGAAATTTGCAATTTTTTAAACAGCTGCCGATGCCTGGCCCAATTCCGCATCTTTTGGGACCTTTTTGATGTGGGTCAGTGTGTAATTGTACTTTTTACAGCAGACTGTATCTAGTACTTTGTGTTTTTTATGTACAAATGGTGTGGTTTTTCTACACGTAGATAAAGACATTGAGATTGTCATGGACTTAGAAGTAAGACAATTGCTGGGTGAGTTAAATGGGCTTAGCCCAAAGATTTGACGCCTTCTGGCCTACCGAAGGGTACATAACTTATAGTCAAAAGTTGAATATAGTAATGACCAGTCGGGATGGTACATACATAGTACAGTGTAGCTGATTTCAATTAACAAAAAGACCAGGCAAAAATGCAAAAGTGGAAAAACTGTTCCAGTGCTGCTGGTAAGAGGCTAATCCGACGTATTTTGTGACGAGAAATCGAATGGTGGAAACCGTGTTGCTCTCCGACCAATATTTTTGGCTGTAGCGACAATTGAATGATCATTGATGACAAAATCACATGCCCAGAAACGGCTCTTACTCCATGGAAACCAGGGAAATTTGCAATTTTTCAACAGCTGCCGATGCCTGGCCCAATTCCGCATCTTTTGGCGCCTTAATGATGTGGGTCAGTGTTCAATTGTACTTTTTACAGCAGACTGAATCTAGTACTTTGTGTTTTTTTTGTACAAATGGTGTGGTTTTTCTACACGTAGATAAAGACATTGAGATTGT
Source organism: Liolophura sinensis (assembly GCF_032854445.1). NCBI lineage: Eukaryota > Metazoa > Mollusca > Polyplacophora > Chitonida > Chitonidae > Liolophura > Liolophura sinensis. The sequence goes on along the minus strand of NW_027018139.1, from coordinate 28,075 downwards.
CTTGGACTTAGAAGTAAAACAATTGCTGGGTGAGTTAAATGGGCTTAGCCCAAAGATTTGACGCCTTCTGGGCTACCGAAGGGCACATAACTTATAGTCAAAAGTTGAATATAGTAATGACCAGTCGGGATGGTACATACATAGTACAGTGTAGCCGATTTCAATTACCAAAACACCAGGCAAAAATGCAAAAGTGGAAAAACTGTTCCAGTGTTGCTGGTAAGAGACTAATCCGACGTATTTTGTGACGAGAAATCGAATGGTGCAAACCGCATTGCTCTCTGGCTAATACTTTTGGCTGTAGCGACAATTGAATGATCATTAATGTCATAATCACGTGCCAAGCAACGGCTCTTACTCCATAGAAACCAGGGAAATTTGCAATTTTTCAACAGCTGCCGATGCCTGGCCCAATTCCGCATCTTTTGGCGCCTTAATGATGTGGGTCAGTGTTCAATTGTACTTTTTACAGCAGACTGTATCTAGTACCTTGTGTTTTTTATGTACAAATGGTGTGGTTTTTCTACACGTAGATAAAGACATTGAGATTGTCTTGGACTTAGAAGTAAGACAATTGCTGGGTGAGTTAAACGGGCTTAGCCCAAAGATTTGACGCCTTCTGGGCTACCGAAGGGCACATAACTTATTGTCAAAAGTTGAATATAGTAATGACCAGTCGCGATGGTACATAGCACAGTGTAGCTAATTTCATTTACCAAAAACACCAGGCAAAAATGCAAAAGTGGAAAAACTGTTCCAGTGCTGCTGGTAAGAGGCTAATCCGACGTATTTTGTGACGAGAAATCGAATGGTGCAAACCGCGTTGCTCTCTGACCAATACTTTTGGCTGTAGCGACAATTGAATGATCATTAATGTCTCATTTACGTGCCCAGAAACGGCTCTTACTCCATGGAAACCAGGGAAATTTGCAATTTTTCAACAGCTGCCGATGCCTGGCCCAATTCCGCATCTTTTGGCGCCTTAATGATGTGGGTCAGTGTTCAATTGTACTTTTTACAGCAGACTGAATCTAGTACTTTGTGTTTTTTATGTACAAATGGTGTGGTTTTTCTACACGTAGATAAAGACATTGAGATTGTCTTGGACTTAGAAGTAAGACAATTGCTGGGTGAGTTAAATGGGCTTAGCCCAAAGATTTGACGCCTTCTGGGCTACCGAAGGGCACATAACTTATAGTCAAAAGTTGAATATAGTAATGACCAGTCGGGATGGTACATACATAGTACAGTGTAGCCGATTTCAATTAACAAAAACACCAGGCAAAAATGCAAAAGTGGAAAAACTCTTCCAGTGTTGCTGGTAAGAGACTAATCCGACGTATTTTGTGACGAGAAATCGAATGGTGCAAACCGCATTGCTCTCTGGCTAATACTTTTGGCTGTAGCGACAATTGAATGATCATTAATGTCATAATCACGTGCCAAGCAACGGCTCTTACTCCATAGAAACCAGGGAAATTTGCAATTTTTCAACAGCTGCCGATGCCTGGCCCAATTCCGCATCTTTTGGCGCCTTAATGATGTGGGTCAGTGTTCAATTTTACTTTTTACAGCAGACTGTATCTAGTACTTTGTGTTTTTTATGTACAAATGGTGTGGTTTTTCTACACGTAGATAAAGACATTGAGATTGTCTTGGACTTAGAAGTAAGACAATTGCTGGGTGAGTTAAACGGGCTTAGCCCAAAGATTTGACGCCTTCTGGGCTACCGAAGGGCACATAACTTATTGTCAAAAGTTGAATATAGTAATGACCAGTCGCGATGGTACATAGCACAGTGTAGCTAATTTCATTTACCAAAAACACCAGGCAAAAATGCAAAAGTGGAAAAACTGTTCCAGTGCTGCTGGTAAGAGGCTAATCCGACGTATTTTGTGACGAGAAATCGAATGGTGCAAACCGCGTTGCTCTCTGACCAATACTTTTGGCTGTAGCGACAATTGAATGATCATTAATGTCTCATTTACGTGCCCACTAACGGCTTCTACTCCATGGAAACCAGGGAAATTTGCAATTTTTGAACAGCTGGATATGCCTGGCTCAATTCCGCATCTTTTGGCGCTTTTATGATGTGGGTCAGTGTTCAATTGTACTTTTTACAGCAGACTGTATCTAGTACTTTGTGTTTTTTATGTACAAATGGTGTGATTTTTCTACACGTAGATAAAGACATTGAGATTGTCTTCGACTTAGAAGTAAGACAATAATTGGGTGAGTTAAATAGGCTTAGCCCAAAGATTTGACGCCTTCTGGGCTACCGAAGGGCACATAACTTATAATCAAAAGTTGAATATAGTAATGACCAGTCGCGATTGTACATACATAGTACAGTGTAGCCGATTTCAATTAACAAAAAGACCAGGCAAAAATGCAAAAGTGGAAAAACTGTTCCAGTGCTGCTGGTAAGAGGCTACTCCGAGGTATTTTGTGACGAGAAATCGAATGGTGCAAACCGCGTTGCTCTCCGACCAATACTTTTGGCTGTAGCGACAATTAAATGATCATTAATGTCTTATTTACGTGCCCAACAACGGCTTCTACTCCATGGAAACCAGGGAAATTTGCAATTTTGCAACAGCTGGATATGCCTGGCTCAATTCTGCATTTTTTGGCGCTTTTATGATGTGGGTCAGTGTTCAATTGTACTTTTTACAGCAGACTGTATCTTGTACTTTGTGTTTTTTATGTACAAATGGTGTGGTTTTTCTACACGTAGATAAAGACATTGAGATTGTCTTGGAATTAGAAGTAAGACAATTGCTGGGTGAGTTAAATGGGCTTAGCCCAAAGACTTGACGCCTTCTGGTCTACCGAAGGGCACATAACTTATAGTCAAAAGTTGAATATAGTAATGACCAGTCGCGATGGTACATAGTACAGTGTAGGTAATTTCAATTAACAAAAACACCAGGCAAAAATGTAAAAGTGGAAAAACTGTTCCAGTGCTGCTGGTAAGAGGCTAATCCGACGTATTTTGTGACGAGAAATCGAATGGTGCAAACCGCGTTGCTCTCCGACCAATACTTTTGGCTGTAGCGACAATTGAATGATCATTGATGACAAATTCACGTGCTAAGCAACGGCTCTTACTCCATGGAAACCAGGGAAATTTACAATTTCTTAAACAGCTGCCGATGCCTGGCCCAATTTCGCATCTTTTGGCGCCTTAATGATGTGGGTCAGTGTTCAATTGTACTTTTTACAGCAGACTGTATCTAGTACCTTGTATTTTTTATGTACAAATGGTGTGGTTTTTCTACACGTAGATAAAGACATTGAGATTGTCTTGGACTTAGTAGTAAGACAATTGCTGGGTGAGTAAAATGGGCTTAGCCCAAAGATTTGACGCCTTCTGGTCTACCGAAGGGCACATAACTTATAATCAAAAGTTGAATATAGTAATGACCAGTCGCGATTGTACATACATAGTACAGTGTAGCCGATTTCAATTAACAAAAAGACCAGGCAAAAATGCAAAAGTGGAAAAACTGTTCCAGTGCTGCTGGTAAGAGGCTACTCCGACGTATTTTGTGACGAGAAATCGAATGGTGCAAACCGCGTTGCTCTCCGACCAATACTTTTGGCTGTAGCGACAATTAAATGATCATTAATGTCTTATTTACGTGCCCAGCAACGGCTTCTACTCCATGGAAACCAGGGAAATTTGCAATTTTGCAACAGCTGGATATGCCTGGCTCAATTCTGCATCTTTTGGCGCTTTTATGATGTGGGTCAGTGTTCAATTGTACTTTTTACAGCAGACTGTATCTTGTACTTTGTGTTTTTTATGTACAAATGGTGTGGTTTTTCTACACGTAGATAAAGACATTGAGATTGTCTTGGAATTAGAAGTAAGACAATTGCTGGGTGAGTTAAATGGGCTTAGCCCAAAGACTTGACGCCTTCTGGTCTACCGAAGGGCACATAACTTATAGTCAAAAGTTGAATATAGTAATGACCAGTCGCGATGGTACATAGTACAGTGTAGCTAATTTCAATTAACAAAAACACCAGGCAAAAATGTAAAAGTGGAAAAACTGTTCCAGTGCTGCTGGTAAGAGGCTAATCCGACGTATTTTGTGACGAGAAATCGAATGGTGCAAACCGCGTTGCTCTCCGACCAATACTTTTGGCTGTAGCGACAATTGAATGATCATTGATGACAAATTCACGTGCTAAGCAACGGCTCTTACTCCATGGAAACCAGGGAAATTTACAATTTCTTAAACAGCTGCCGATGCCTGGCCCAATTCCGCATCTTTTGGCGCCTTAATGATGTGGGTCAGTGTTCAATTGTACTTTTTACAGCAGACTGTATCTAGTACCTTGTATTTTTTATGTACAAATGGTGTGGTTTTTCTACACGTAGATAAAGACATTGAGATTGTCTTGGACTTAGTAGTAAGACAATTGCTGGGTGAGTAAAATGGGCTTAGCCCAAAGATTTGACGCCTTCTGGTCTACCGAAGGGCACATAACTTATAATCAAAAGTTGAATATAGTAATGACCAGTCGCGATTGTACATACATAGTACAGTGTAGCCGATTTCAATTAACAAAAAGACCAGGCAAAAATGCAAAAGTGGAAAAACTGTTCCAGTGCTGCTGGTAAGAGGCTAATCCGACGTATTTTGTGACGAGAAATCGAATGGTGCAAACCGCGTTGCTCTCCGACCAATACTTTTGGCTGTAGCGACAATTAAATGATCATTAATGTCTTATTTACGTGCCCAGCAACGGCTTCTACTCCATGGAAACCAGGGAAATTTGCAATTTTGCAACAGCTGGATATGCCTGGCTCAATTCTGCATCTTTTGGCGCTTTTATGATGTGGGTCAGTGTTCAATTGTACTTTTTACAGCAGACTGTATCTTGTACTTTGTGTTTTTTATGTACAAATGGTGTGGTTTTTCTACACGTAGATAAAGACATTGAGATTGTCTTGGAATTAGAAGTAAGACAATTGCTGGGTGAGTTAAATGGGCTTAGCCCAAAGACTTGACGCCTTCTGGTCTACCGAAGGGCACATAACTTATAGTCAAAAGTTGAATATAGTAATGACCAGTCGCGATGGTACATAGTACAGTGTAGCTAATTTCAATTAACAAAAACACCAGGCAAAAATGTAAAAGTGGAAAAACTGTTCCAGTGCTGCTGGTAAGAGGCTAATCCGACGTATTTTGTGACGAGAAATCGAATGGTGCAAACCGCGTTGCTCTCCGACCAATACTTTTGGCTGTAGCGACAATTGAATGATCATTGATGACAAATTCACGTGCTAAGCAACGGCTCTTACTCCATGGAAACCAGGGAAATTTACAATTTCTTAAACAGCTGCCGATGCCTGGCCCAATTCCGCATCTTTTGGCGCCTTAATGATGTGGGTCAGTGTTCAATTGTACTTTTTACAGCAGACTGTATCAAGTACCTTGTATTTTTTATGTACAAATGGTGTGGTTTTTCTACACGTAGATAAAGACATTGAGATTGTCTTGGACTTAGAAGTAAGACAATTGCTGGGTGAGTAAAATGGGCTTAGCCCAAAGATTTGACGCCTTCTGGTCTACCGAAGGGCACATAACTTATAATCAAAAGTTGAATATAGTAATGACCAGTCGCGATTGTACATACATAGTACAGTGTAGCCGATTTCAATTAACAAAAAGACTAGGCAAAAATGCAAAAGTGGAAAAACTGTTCCAGTGCTGCTGGTAAGAGGCTAATCCGACGTATTTTGTAACGAGAAATCGAATGGTGCAAACTGCGTTGCTCTCCGACCAATACTTTTGGCTGTAGCGACAATTGAATGATCATTAATGTCTTAATCACGTGCCCAGCAACGGCTCTTACTCCATGAAAACCAGGGAAATTTGCAATTTTTCAACAACTGCCGATGCCTGGCCCAATTCCGCATCTTTTGGCACTTTAATGATGTGGGTCAGTGTTCAATTGTACTTTTTACAGCAGACTGTATCTAGTACTTTGTGTTTTATGTCCAAATGGTGTGGTTTTTTGTACACGTAGATAAAGACATTGAGATTTTCTTGGACTTAGAAGTAAGACAATTGCTGGGTGAGTTAAATGGGCTTAGCCCAAAGATTTGACGCCTTCTGGGCTACTGAGGGGCACATAACCTTTAGTCAGAAGTTGAATATAGTAATGACCAGTCGCGATGGTACATAGTACAGTGTAGCCGATTTGAATTAACAAAAAGACTAGGCAAAAATGCAAAAGTGGAAAAACTGTTCCAGTGCTGCTGGTAAGAGGCTAATCCGACGTATTTTGTGACGAAAAATCGAATGGTGCAAACCGCCTTGCTCTTCGACCAATACTTTTGGCTGTAGCCACAATTGAATGATCATTGATGACAAAATCACGTGCCTAGCAACGGCACTTACTTCATGGAAACCAGGGAAATTTGTAATTTTTCAACATCTGCCGATGTCTGGCCCAATTCCGCATCTTTTGGCACCTTATTGATGTGGGTCAGTGTTGAATTGTACTTTTTACAGCAGACTGTATCTAGTACCTTGTGTTTTTTATGTACAAATGGTGTGAATTTTCCACACGTAAAAAAAGATATTGAGATTGTCTTGGACTTAGAAGTAAGACAATTGTTGGGTGAGTTAAATAGGATTAGCCCAAAGATTTGACGCTTTCTGGGCTACCGAAGGGCACATAACTTATAATCAAAAGTTGAATATAGTAATGACCAGTCGCAATGGTACATAGTACAGTGTAGCCAATTTCAATTAACAAAAAGACCAGGCAAAAATGCAAAAGTGGAAAAACTGTTCCAGTGCTGCTGGTAAGAGGCTAATCCGACGTATTTTGTGACGAGAATTCGAATGGTGCAAACCGCGTTGTTCTCCGACCAATACTTTTGGCTGTAGCGACAATTGAATTATCATTGATGACAAAATCACGTGCCTAGCAACGGCTCTTACTCCATGGAAACGAGGGAAATTTGTAATTTTTCAACATCTGCCGATGTCTGGCCCAATTCCGCATCTTTTCACGCCTTAATGATGTGGTTCAGTGTTAAATTGTACTTTTTACAGCAGACTGTATCTAGTACTTTGTGTTTTTTATGTACAAATGGTGTGGTTTTTCTACATGTAGATAAAGACATTGAGATTGTCTTGGACTTAGAAGTAAGACAATTGCTGGGTGAGTTAAACGGGCTTAGCCCAAAGATTTGACGCCTTCTGGGCTACCGAAAAGCACATAACTGATAGTCAAACGTTGAATATAGTAATGACCAGTCGCGATGGTGCATAGTACAGTGTAGCCAATTTCAATTAACAAAAAGACCAAGCAAAAATGCAAAAGTGGAAAAACTGTTCCAGTGTGGCTGGTAAGAGGCTAATCCGACGTGTTTTGTGACGAGAAATCGAATGGTGCAAACCGCGTTGCTCTCCGACCAATACTTTTGGCTGTAGCGACAATTGAATGATCATTGATGACAAATTTACGTGCCTAGCAACGGCTCTTACTCCATGGAAACCAGGGAAATTTGCAATTTTTTAAACAGCTGTCGATGCCTGGCCCAATTCCGCATCTTTTGCCATCTTAATGATGTGGGTCAGTGTTTAATTGTACTTTTCACAGCAGACTGTATCTAGTACCTTGTGTTTTTTACGTACAAATGGTGTTTTTTTTCTACACGTAGATAAAGACATTGAGATTGTCTTGGACTTAGAAGTAAGACAATTGCTGGGTGAGTTAAATGGGCTTAGCCAAAGATTTGACGCCTTCTGGGCTACCGATGGGCACATAACTTATAGTCAAAAGTTAAATATAGTAATGACCAGTCGCGATGGTACATACATAGCACAGTGTAACCGATTTCAATTAACAAAAAGACCAGGCAAAAATGCAAAAGTGGAAAAACTGTTCCAGTGCTGCTGGTAAGAGGCTAATCCGACGTATTTTGTGACGAGAAATCGAATGGGTGCAAACCGCGTTGCTCTCCGACCAATAGTTTTGGCTGTAGCGACAATTGAATCATCATTGATGGCAAATTCACGTGCTTAGCAACGGCTCTTACTCCATGGGAAACCAGGGAAATTTACAATTTCTTAAACAGCTGCCGATGCCTGGCCCAATTCCGCATCTTTTGGCGCCTTAATGATGTGGGTCAGTGTTCAATAGTACTTTTTACAGCAGAATGTATCTAGTACCTTGTATTTTTTTTGTACAAATGGTGTGGTTTTTCTACACGTAGATAATGACATTGAGATTGTCTTGGACCTTAGAAGTAAGACAATTGCTGGGTGAGTAAAATGGGCTTAGCCCAAAGATTGACGCCTTGTGGTCTACTGAGGGGCACATAACTTATAGTCAGAAGTTGAATATAGTAATGACCTGTCGCGATGGTACATAGTACAGTGTAGCCGATTTCAATTAACAAAAAGACTAGGCAAAATGCAAAAGTGGAAAAACTGTTCCAGTGCTGCTGGTAAGAGGCTAATCCGACGTATTTTGTGACGAAAAATCGAATGGTGCAAACCGCCTTGCTCTTCGACCAATACTTTTGGCTGTAGCGACAATTGAATGATCATTGATGACCAAATTACATGCCTAGCAACGCCTCTTACTCCATGGAAACCAGGGAAATTTGTAATTTTTCAACATCTGCCGATGTCTGGCCCAATTCCGCATCTTTTGGCGCCTTAATGATGTGGGTCAGTGTTCAATTGTACTTTTTACAGCAGACTGTATCAAGTACCTTGTGTTTTTTATGTACAAATGGTGTGAATTTTCCACACGTAAATAAAGACATTGAGATTGTCTTGGACTTAGAAGTAAGACAATTGTTGGGTGAGTTAAATAGACTTAGCCCAAAGATTTGACGCCTTCTGGGCTACCGAAGGGCACATAACTTATAATCAAAAGTTGAATATAGTAATGACCAGTCGCGATTGTACATACATAGTACAGTGTAGCCGATTTCAATTAACAAAAAGACCAGGCAAAAATGCAAAAGTGGAAAAACTGTTCCAGTGCTGCTGGTAAGAGGCTACTCCGACGTATTTTGTGACGAGAAATCGAATGGTGCAAACCGCGTTGCATGATTAAATGATCATTAATGTCTTATTTACGTGCCCAGCAACGGCTTCTACTCCATGGAAACCAGGGAAATTTGCAATTTTGCAACAGCTGGATATGCCTGGCTCAATTCTGCATCTTTTGGCGCTTTTATGATGTGGGTCAGTGTTCAATTGTACTTTTTACAGCAGACTGTATCTTGTACTTTGTGTTTTTTATGTACAAATGGTGTGGTTTTTCTACACGTAGATAAAGACATTGAGATTGTCTTGGAATTAGAAGTAAGACAATTGCTGGGTGAGTTAAATGGGCTTAGCCCAAAGACTTGACGCCTTCTGGTCTACCGAAGGGCACATAACTTATAGTCAAAAGTTGAATATAGTAATGACCAGTCGCGATGGTACATACAAAGTACAGTGTAGCTGATTTCAATTAAGAAAAAGACCAGGCAAAAATGCAAAAGTGGAAAAACTGTTCCAGTGCTGCTGGTAAGAGGCTAATCCGACGTATTTTGTGACGAGAAATCGAATGGTGCAAGCGCGTTGCTCTCCGACCAATACGTTTGGCTGTAGCGACAATTGAATCATCATTAATGTTATAATCACGTGCGCAGCAACGGCTCTTACTCCATGGAAACCAGGGAAATTTGCAATTTTTTAAACAGCTGCCGATGCCTGGCCAAATTCCGCATCTTTTGGCACCTTAATGATGTGGGTCAGTGTTCAACTGTACTTTTTACAGCAGACTGTATCTAGTACTTTGTGTTTTTTATAGACAAATGGTGTGGATTTTCCACACGTAGATAAAGACATTGAGATTGTCTTGGACTTAGAAGTAAGACAATTGCTGGGTGAGTTAAATAGGCTTAGCCCAAAGATTTGACGCCTTCTGGGCTACCGAAGGGCACATAACTTATAGTCAAAAGTTGAATATAGTAATGACCAGTCGCGATGGTACATACAAAGTACAGTGTAGCTGATTTCAATTAACAAAAAGACCACGCAAAAATGCAAAAGTGGAAAAACTGTTCCAGTGCTGCTGGTAACAAGCTACTCCGACATATTTTGTGACGAGAAATCGAATGGTGTAAACCGCGTTGCTCTCCGACCAATACTTTTGGCTGTAGCGACAATTGAATGATCATTGACGACAAAATCACGTGCCTAGCAACGGCTCTTACTCCATGGAAAACCAGGGAAATTTGCAATTTTTTAAACAGCTGCCGATGCCTGGCCCAATCTGTATCTTTTGACACCATATTGATGTGGATCAGTGTTCAATTGTACTTTTTACAGCAGACTGTATCTAGTACTTTGTGTTTTTTATGTACAAATGGTGTGGTTTTTCTACACGTAGATAAAGACATTGAGATTGTCTTCGACTTAGAGGTAAGACAATTGCTGGGTGAGTTAAATGGGCTTAGCCCAAAGATTTTGACGCCTTCTGGCTACCGAAGGGCACATAACTTATAGTCAGAAGTTGAATATAGTAATGACCAGTCGCGATGGTACATAGTACAGTGTAGCCGATTTCAATTAACAAAAAGAACAGGCAAAAATGCAAAAGTGGAAAAACTGTTCCAGTGCTGCTGGTAAGAGGCTAATCCGACGTATTTGTGACGAGAAATCGAATGGTGCAAACCGCGTTGCTCTCCGACCAATTACTTTTGGCTGTAGCGACAATTGAATGATCATTAATGTCTTAATCACGTGCCCAGCAACGGCTCCTTACTCCATGGAAACAAGGGAAATTTGCAATTTTTTCAACAGCTGCCGATGACTGATCCAATTCCGCATCTTTTGGCGCCTTAATGATGTGGGTCAGTGTTCAATTGTACTCTTTACAACAGACTGTATCTAGTACCTTGTGTTTTTTATGTACAAATGGTGTGGTTTTTCTACACGTAGATAAAGACATTGAGATTGTCTTCGACTTAGAAGTAAGACAATTGCTGGGTGAGTTAAATGGGCTTAGCCCAAAGATTTGACGCCTTCTGGGCTACCCAAGGGCACATAACTTATAGTTAAAAGTTGAATATAGTAATGACCAGTCGCGATGGTACATAGTACAGTGTAGCCGATTTCAATTAAGAAAAAGACCAGGCAAAAATGCAAAAGTGGAAAAACTGTTCCAGTGCTGCTGGTAAGAGGCTAATCCGACGTATTTTGTGACGAGAAATCGAATGGTGCAAGCCGCGTTGCTCTCCGACCAATACGTTTGGCTGTAGCGACAATTGAATCATCATTAATGTTATAATCACGTGCGCAGCAACGGCTCTTACTCCATGGAAACCAGGGAAATTTGCAATTTTTCAACAGCTGCCGATGCCTGGCCCAATTCCGCATCTTTTGGCACCTTAATGATGTGGGTCAGTGTTCAATTGTACTTTTTACAGCAGACTGTATCTAGTACTTTGTGTTTTTATGTCCAAATGGTGTGGTTTTTTGTACACGTAGATAAAGACATTGAGATTGTCTTGGACTTAGAAGTAAGACAATTGTTGGGTGAGTTAAATGGGCTTAGCCCAAAGATTTGACGCCTTCTGGTCTACTGAGGGGCACATAACTTATAGTCAAAAGTTGAATATAGTAATGACCAGTCGCGATGGTACATAGTACAGTGTAGCCGATTTGAATTAACAAAAAGATCAGGCAAAAATGCAAAAGTGGAAAAACTGTTCCAGTGCTGCTGGTAAGAGGCTAATCCGACGTATTTTGTGACGAGAAATCGAATGGTGCAAACCACGCTGCTCTCCGACCAATACTTTGGCTGTAGCGACAATTGAATGATCATTGATGATAAAATCACGTGCCTAGTAACGGCTCTTACTCCATGGAAACCAGGGAAATTTGTAATTTTTCAACATCTGCAGATGTCTGGCCCAATTCCGCATCTTTGGCGCCTTAATGATGTGGGTCAGTGTTCAATTGTACTTTTTACAGCAGACTGTATCTAGTACTTTGTGTTTTTTATGTACAAATGGTGTGGTTTTTCTACATGTAGATAAAGACATTGAGATTGTCTTGGAATTAGAAGTAAGACAATTGCTGGGTGAGTTAAATAGGCTTAGCCCAAAGATTGACGCCTTCTGGGCTACCGAACGGCTTATAACTTATAGTCAAAAGTTGAATATAGTAATGACCAGTCGCGATGGTACATAGTACAGTGTAGCCGATTTCAATTAACAAAAAAGACCAGGCAAAAATGCAAAAGTGGAAAAACTGTTTCCAGTTCTGCTGGTAAGAGGCTAATCCGACGTATTTTGTGACGAGAAATCGAATGGTGCAAACCGCGTTGCTCTCCGACCAATACTTTTGGCTGTAGCGACAATTGAATCATCATTGATGACAAATTTATGTGCCTAGCAACGGCTCTTACTCCATGGAAACCAGGGAAATTTGCAATTTTTTAAACAGCTGCTGCCGATGGCCTGGCCCAATTCCGCATCTTTTGGCATCTTAATGATGTGGGTCAGTGTTTAATTGTGCTTTTCACAGCAGACTGTATCTAGTACTTTGTGTTTTTACGTACAAATGGTGTGGTTTTTCTACACGTAGATAAAGACATTGAGATTGTCCTGGACTTAGAAGTAAGACAATTGCTGGGTGAGTTAAATGGGCTCAGCCCAAAGATTTGACGCCTTCTGGGCTACGCAAGGGCACATAATTTATAGTCAAAAGTTGAATACAGCAATGACCAGTCCCGATGGTACATACATAGTACAGTGTAGCCGATTTCAATTAACAAAAAGATCAGGCAAAAATGCAAAAGTGGAAAAACTGTTCCAGTGCTGCTGGTAAGAGGCTAATCCGACGTATTTTTGTAACGAGAAATCGAATGGTGCAAACCGCGTTGCTCTCCGACCAATACTTTTGGCTGTAGCGACAATTGAATGATCATTGATGACAAAATCACGTGCCCAGCAACGGCTCTTACTCCATGGAAACCAGGGAAATTTGCAATTTTTTAAAAAGCTGCCGATGCCTGGCCCAATTCCGCATCTTTTGCCATCTTAATGATGTGGGTCAGTGTTTAATTGTACTTTTTACAGCAGACTGTATCTAGTACCTTGTGTTTTTTATGTACAAATGGTGTGGTTTTTCTACACGTAGATAAAGACATTGAGATTGTCTTGGACTTAGAAGTAAGACAATTGCTGGGTGAGTTAAATGGGCTTAGCCCAAAGATTTGACGCCTTCTGGGCTACCGAAAAGCACATAACTTATAGTCAAAAGATGAATATAGTAATGACCAGTCGCGATGGTGCATAGTACAGTGTAGCCGATTTCAATTAACAAAAACACCAGGCAAAAATGCAAAAGTGGAAAAACTGTTCCAGTGCTGCTGGTAAGAGGCTAATCAGACGTATTTTGTAACGAGAAATCAAATGGTGCAAACCGCGTTGCTCTCCGACCAATACTTTTGGCTGTAGCGACAATTGAATGATCATTAATGTCATAATCACGTGCCCAGCAACGGCTCTTACTCCATGGAAACCAGGGAAATTTGCAATTTTGCAACAGCTGGATATGCCTGGCTCAATTCCGCATCTTTTGGCGCTTTTATGATGTGGGTGAGTGTTCAATTGTACTTTTTACAGCAGACTGTATCTAGTACTTTGTGTTTTTTATGTACAAATGGTGTGGTTTTTCTACACGTGGATAAAGACATTGAGATTGTCTTCGACTTAGAAGTAAGACAATTGCTGGGTGAGTTAAATGGCTTTAGCCCAAAGATTTGACGCCTTCTGGTCTACCGAAGGGCACATAACTTATAGTCAGAAGTTGAATATAGTAATGACCAGTCGCGATGGTACATAGTACAGTGTAGCCGATTTCAACTAACAAAAAGACCAGGCAAAAATGCAACAGAGGGGAAAACTGTTCCAGTGCTGCTGGTAACAAGCTACTCCGACATATTTAGTGACGAGAAATCGAATGGTGTAAACCGCGTTGCTCTCCGACCAATACTTTTGGCTGTAGCGACAATTGAATGATCATTGATGACAAAATCACGTGCCCAGCAACGGCTCTTACTCCATGGAAACCAGGGAAATTTGGAATTTTCTAAACAGCTGCCGATGCCTGGCCCAATTCTGTATCTTTTGGCACCATATTGATGTGGGTCAGTGTTCAATTGTACTTTTTACAGCAGACTGTATCTAATACGTTTTGTTTTTTATGTACAAATGGTGTGGTTTTTCTACATGTAGATAAAGACATTGAGATTGTCTTCGACTTAGAGGTAAGACAATTTCTGGGTGAGTTAAATGGGCTTAGCCCAAAGATTTGACGCCTTCTGGGCTACCCAAGGGCACATAACTTATAGTCAAAAGTTGAATATAGTAATGACCAGTCGCGATGGTACATAATACAGTGTAGCCGATTTCAATTAAGAAAAAGACCAGGCAAAAATGCAAAAGTGGAAAAACTGTTCCAGTTCTGCTGGTAAGAGGCTAATCCGACGTATTTTTGTAACGAGAAATCGAATGGTGCAAACCGCGTTGCTCTCCGACCAATACTTTTGGCTGTAACGACAATTGAATGATCATTGATGACAAAATCACGTGCCTAGCAACGGCTCTTACTCCATGGAAACCAGGGAAATTTGCAATTTTTTAAAAAGCTGCCGATGCCTGGCCCAATTCCGCATCTTTTGCCATCTTAATGATGTGGGTCAGTGTTCAATTGTACTTTTTACAGCAGACTGTATCTAGTACCTTGTGTTTTTTATGTACAAATGGTGTGGTTTTTCTACACGTAGATAAAGACATTGAGATTGTCTTGGACTTAGAAGTAAGACAATTGCTGGGTGAGTTAAATGGGCTTAGCCCAAAGATTTGACGCCTTCTGGGCTACCGAAAAGCACATAACTTATAGTCAAACGTTGAATATAGTAATGACCAGTCGCGATGGTGCATAGTACAGTGTAGCCAATTTCAATTAACAAAAACACCAGGCAAAAATGCAAAAGTGGAAAAACTGTTCCAGTGCTGCTGGTAAGAGGCTAATCAGACGTATTTTGTGACGAGAAATCGAATGGTGCAAACCGCGTTGCTCTCCGAAAAATACTTTTGGCTGTAGCGACAATTGAATCATCATTAATGTCATAATCACGTGCCCAGCAACGGCTCTTACTCCATGGAAACCAGGGAAATTTGCAATTTTGCAACAGCTGGATTTGCCTGGCTCAATTCCGCATCTTTTGGCGCTTTTATGATGTGGGTGAGTTTTCAATTGTACTTTTTACAGCAGACTGTATCTAGTACTTTGTGTTTTTTATGTACAAATGGTGTGGTTTTTCTACACGTGGATAAAGACATTGAGATTGTCTTCGACTTAGAAGTAAGACAATTGCCGGGTGAGTTAATGGCTTTAGCCCAAAGATTTGACGCCTTCTGGTCTACCGAAGGGCACATAACTTATAGTCAGAAGTTGAATATAGTAATGACCAGTCGCGATGGTACATAGTACAGTGTAGCCGATTTCAACTAACAAAAAGACCAGGCAAAAATGCAAAAGAGGGAAAACTGTTCCAGTGCTGCTGGTAACAAGCTACTCCGACATATTTTGTGACGAGAAATCTAATGGTGTAAACAGCGTTGCTCTCCGACCAATACTTTTGGCTGTAGCGACAATTGAATCATCATTGATGACAAAATCACGTGCCTAGCAACGGCTCTTACTCCATGGAAACCAGGGAAATTTGCAATTTTCTAAACAGCTGCCGATGCCTGGCCCAATTCTGTATCTTTTGGCACCATATTGATGTGGGTCAGTGTTCAATTGTACTTTTTACAGCAGACTGTATCTAGTACTTTTTGTTTTTTATGTACAAATGGTGTGGTTTTTCTACATGTAGATAAAGACATTGAGATTGTCTTCGACTTAGAGGTAAGACAATTTCTGGGTGAGTTAAATGGGCTTAGCCCAAAGATTTGACGCCTTCTGGGCTACCCAAGGGCACATAACTTATAGTCAAAAGATGAATATAGTAATGACCAGTCGCGATGGTACATAATACAGTGTAGCCGATTTCAATTAACAAAAAGACCAGGCAAAAATGCAAAAGTGGAAAAACTGTTCCAGTTCTGCTGGTAAGAGGCTAATCCGACGTATTTTGTGACGAGAAATCGAATGGTGCAAACCGCGTTGCTCTCCGACCAATACTTTTGGCTGTAGCGACAATTGAATGATCATTGATGACTAAATCACGTGCCCAGCACGGCTCTTACTCCATGGAAACCAGGGAAATTTGCAATTTTCTAAACAGCTGCCGATGCCTGGCCCAATTCTGTATCTTTTGGCACCATATTGATGTGGGTCAGTGTTCAAATTGTACTTTTTACAGCAGACTGTATCTAATACGTTTTGTTTTTTATGTACAAATGGTGTGGTTTTTCTACATGTAGATAAAGACATTGAGATTGTCTTCGACTTAGAGGGAAGACAAATTTCTGGAGGAGTTAAATGGGCTTAGCCCAAAGATTTGACGCCTTCTGGGCTACCAAGGGCACATAACTTATAGTCAAAAGTTGAATATAGTAATGACCAGTCGCGAGGGTACATAATACAGTGTAGCCGATTTCAATTAAGAAAAAAACCAGGCAAAAATGCAAAAGTGGAAAAACTGTTCAGTTCTGCTGGTAAGAGGCTAATCCGACGTATTTTTGTAACGAGAAATCGAATGTGCAAACCGCGTTGCTCTCCGACCAATACTTTTGGCTGTAACGACAATTGAATGATCATTGATGACAAAATCACGTGCCCAGCAACGGCTCTTACTCCATGGAAACCAGGGAAATTGCAATTTTTAAAAAGCTGCCGATGCTGGCCCAATTCCGCATCTTTTGCCATCTTAATGATGTGGTCAGTGTTCAATTGTACTTTTTACAGCAGACTGTATCTAGTACTTTGTGTTTTTTATGTACAAATGTTGTGTGGTTTTTCTACACGTAGATAAAGACATTGAGATTGTCTTCGACTTAGAGGTAAGACAAATTGCTGGGGTGAGTTAAATGGGCTTAGCCCGAAGATTTGACGCCTTCTGGGCTACCCAAGGGCACATAACTTATAATCAAAAGTTGAATATAGTACATGACCAGTCGCGATTGTACATAGTACAGTGTAGCCGATTTCAATTAACAAAAAGACCAGGCAAAAATGCAAAGGTGAAAAACTGTTCCAGTGCTGCGGGTAAAAGGCTAATCAGACGTATTTTGTGACGAGAAATCGAATGGTGCAAACCGCGTTGCTCTCCGACCAATACTTTTGGCTGTAGCGACAGTTGAATCATCATTAATGTCATAATCACGTGCCCAGCAACGGCTCTTACTCCATGGAAACCAGGGAAATTTGCAATTTTGCAACAGCTGGCCTGGCTCAATTCCGCATCTTTTGGCGCTTTTATGATGTGGGTCAGTGTTCAATTGTACTTTTTACAGCAGACTGTATCTAGTACTTTGTGTTTTTTATGTACAAATGGTGTGGTTTTTCTACACGTGGATAAAGACATTGAGGATTGTCTTCGACTTAGAAGTAAGACAATTGCTGGGTGAGTTAAATGGCTTTAGCCCAAAGATTTGACGCCTTCTGGTCTACCGAGGGCACATAACTTATAGTCAGAAGTTGAATATAGTAATGACCAGTCGCGATGGTACATAGTACAGTGTAGCCGATTTCAACTAACAAAAAGACCAGGCAAAAATGCAAAAGAGGGAAAACTGTTCCAGTGCTGCTGGTAACAAGCTACTCCGACATATTTTGTGACGAGAAATCTAATGGTGTAAACAGCGTTGCTCTCCGACCAATACTTTTGGCTGTAGCGACAATTGAATGATCATTGATGACAAAATCACGTGCCTAGCTACGGCTCTTACTCCATGGAAACAGGGAAATTTGCAATTTTCTAAACAGCTGCCGATGCCTGGCCCAATTCTGTATCTTTTGGCACCATATTGATGTGGGTCAGTGTTCAATTGTACTTTTTACTGCAGACTGTATCTAGTACTTTTAGTTTTTTATGTACAAATGGTGTGGTTTTTCTACATGTAGATAAAGACATTGAGATTGTCTTCGACTTAGAGGTAAGACAATTTCTGGGTGAGTTAAATGGGCTTTAGCCCAAAGATTTGACGCCTTCTGGCTACCCAAGGGCACATAACTTATAGTCAAAAGATGAATATAGTAATGACCAGTCGCGATGGTACATAATACAGTGTAACCGATTTCAATTAAGAAAAAGACCAGCAATAATGCAAAAGTGGAAAAACTGTTCCAGTTCTGCTGGTAAGAGGCTAATCCGACGTATTTTGTGACGAGAAATCGAATGGTGCAAACCGCGTTGCTCTCCGACCAATACTTTTGGCTGTAGCGACAATTGAATGATCATTGATGACAAATTTACGTGCCTAGCAACGGCTCTTACTCCATGGAAACCAGGGAAATTTGCAATTTTTTAAACATCTGCCGATGCCTGGCCCAAATCCGCATCTTTTGGCATCTTAATGATGGGGTCAGTGTTTTAATTGTACTTTTCAAAGCAGACTGTATCTAGCACTTTGTGTTTTTTATGTACAAATGGTGTGGTTTTTTCTACATGTACATATAAAGACATTGAGATTGTCTTCGACTTAGAGGTAAGACAATTGCTGGGTGAGTTAAATGGGCTGAGCCCAAAGATTTGACGCCATCTGGGCTAACCGAAGGGTACATAACTTATAGTCAAAAGTTGAATATAGTATGACCAGTCGCAATTGTACATAGTACAGTGTTGCCGATTTGAATTAACAAAAAGACCAGGCAAAAATGCAAAGATGGAAAAACTGTTCCAGTGCTGCTGGTAAGAGGCTAATCCGACATATTTTGTGACGAGAAATCGAATGGTGCAAACCGCGTTGCTCTCCAACCAATAATTTTGGGTGTAGCGACAATTGAATCATCATTAATGTCATAATCACGTGCCCAGCAACGGCTCTTACTCCATGGAAACCAGGGAAATTTGCAATTTTGCAACAGAACTTGCCGATGCCTGATCCATTTCCCCATCTTTTGGCACCTTATTGATGTGGGTCAGTGTTGAATTGCACTTTTTACAGCAGACTGTATCTAGTACCTTGTGTGTTTTATGTACAAATGGTGTGGTTTTTCTACACGTAGATAAAGACATTGAGATTGTCTTCGACTTAGAGGTAAGACAATTGCTGGGTGAGTTAAATGGGCTTAGCCCGAGATTTGACGCCTTCTGGGCTACCCAAGGGCACATAACTTATAATCAAAAGTTGAATATAGTAATGACCAGTCGCGATTGTACATAGTACAGTGTAGCCGATTTCAATTAACAAAAAGACCAGGCAAAAATTGCAAAAGTGAAAAACTGTTCCAGTGCTGCGGGTAAAAGGCTAATCAGACGTATTTTGTGACGAGAAATCGAATGGTGCAAACCGCGTTGCTCTCCGACCAATACTTTTGCTGTAGCGACAATTGAATCATCATTAATGTCATAATCACTTTGCCCAGCAACGGCTCTTACTCATGGAAACCAGGAAATTTGCAATTTTGCAACAGCTGGATTTGCCTGGCTCAATTCCGCATCTTTT
Organism: Liolophura sinensis; assembly: GCF_032854445.1. Classification (NCBI taxonomy): domain Eukaryota; kingdom Metazoa; phylum Mollusca; class Polyplacophora; order Chitonida; family Chitonidae; genus Liolophura; species Liolophura sinensis. Next base: position 8,406 of record NW_027018139.1, on the reverse strand, counting down.
GGCGCTTTTATGATGTGGGTCAGTGTTCAATTGTACTTTTTACAGCAGACTGTATCTAGTACTTTGTGTTTTTTATGTACAAATGGTGTGGTTTTTCTACACGTGGATAAAGACATTGAGATTGTCTTCGACTTAGAAGTAAGACAATTGCTGGGTGAGTTAAATGGCTTTAGCCCAAAGATTTGACGCCTTCTGGTCTACCGAAGGGCACATAACTTATAGTCAGAAGTTGAATATAGTAATGACCAGTCGCGATGGTACATAGTACAGTGTAGCCGATTTCAATTAACAAAAAGATCAGGCAAAAATGCAAAAGTGGAAAAACTGTTCCAGTGCTGCTTGTAAGAGGCTAATCCGACGTATTTTGTGACGAGAAATCGAATGGTGCAAACTGCGTTGCTCTCCGACCAATACTTTTGGCTGTAGCGACAATTGAATGATCATGACGACAAAATCACGTGCCCAGCAACGGCTCTTACTCCATGGAAACCAGGGAAATTTACAATTTTTTAAACAGCTGCCGATGCCTGGCCCAATTCCCGCATCTTTTGCCATCTTAATGATGTGGGTCAGTGTTCAATTGTACTTTTTACAGCAGACTGTATCTAGTACTTGTGCTTTTTTATGTTCAAATGGTGTGGTTTTTCTACACGTAAATAGAGACATTGAGATTGTCTGGACTTAGAAGTAAGACAATTGTTGGGTGAGTTAAATAGGCTTAGCCCAAAGATTTGACGCTTTCTGGGCTACCGAGGGCACATAACTTATAGTCAAAAGTTGAATATAGTAATGAACAGTCGCGATTGTTCATACATTGTACAGTGTAGCCGATTTCAATTAACAAAAAGAACAGGCAAAAATGCAAAAGTAGAAAACTGTTCCAGTGCTGCTGGTAAGACGCTAATCCGACGTATTTTGTGACGAGAAATCGAATGGTGCAAACCGCGTTGCTCTCCGACCAGTACTTTTGGCTGTAGCGACAATTGAATAATCATAATGTCTTAATCACGTGCACAGCAACGCTCTTACTCCATTGAAACCAGGGAAATTTGCACTTTTTCAACAGCTGCCGATGCCTGGCCCAATTCCGCATCTTTTGGCGCCTTAATGATGTGGGTCAGTGTTCAATTGCACTTTTTACAGCAGACTGTATCTAGTACTTTGTGTTTCTTATGTACAAATGGTGTGGTTTTTCTACACGTAGATAAAGACATTGAAATTGTCTTGGGCTTAGAAGTAAGACAATTGCTGGGTGAGTTAAATCTGCTTAGCTCAAAGATTTGACGCTTTCTGGGCTACCAAAGGGCACATAAATTATAGTCAAAAGTTGAATATAGTAATGACCAATCGCGATGGTACATAGTACAGTGTAGCTAATTTCAATTAACAAAAAGACCAGACAAAAATGCAAAAGTGTAAAAACTGTTCCAGTGCTGCTGGTAAGAGGCTAATCCGACGTATTTTGTGACGAGAAATCGAATGGTGCAAAACTGCGTTGCTCTCCGACCAATACTTTTGGCTGTAGCGACAATTGAATGATCATTGATGACAAAATCACTTGCCTAGCAACGGCTCTTACTCCATGGAAACCAGGGAAATTTGCAATTTTTTAACAGCTGCCGATGCCTGGCCAATTCCGCATCTTTTGGCACCTTATTGATGTGGGTCAGTGTTCAATTGTACTTTTTACAGCAGACTGTATCTAGTACCTTGTATTTTTTATGTACAAATGGTGTGGTTTTTCTACACGTAGATAAAGACATTGAGATTGTCTTTGACTTAGAGGTAAGACAATTTCTGGGTGAGTTAAATGGGCTTAGCCCAAAGATTTGACGCATTCTGGGCTACCGAAGGGCACATAACTTATAGTCAAAAGTTGAATACAGCAAAGACCAGTCGCGATGGTACATACATAGTGCAGTGTAGCCGATTTCAATTAACAAAAAGATCAGGCAAAAATGCAAAAGTGGAAAAACTGTTCCAGTGCTGCTGGTAAGAGGCTAATCCGACGTATTTGTGACGAGAAATCGAATGGTGCAAACTGCGTTGCTCTCCGACCAATACTTTTGGCTGTAGCGACAATTGAATGTCATTGACGACAAAATCACGTGCCCAGCAACGGCTTTTACTCCATGGAAACCAGGGAAATTTGCAATTTTTTAAACAGCTGCCGATGCCTGGCCCAATTCCGCATCTTTTGCCATCTTAATGATGTGGGTCAGTGTTCAATTGTACTTTTTACAGCAGACTGTATCTAGTACCTTGTGTTTTTCATGTTCAAATGGTGTGGTTTTTCTACACGTAAATAAAGACATTGAGATTGTCTTGGACTTAGAAGTAAGACAATTGTTTGGTGAGTTAAATAGGCTTAGCCCAAAGATTTGACGCTTTCTGGGCTACCGAAGGGCACATAACTTATAGTCAAAAGTTGAATATAGTAATGAACAATCGCGATTGTTCATACATTGTACAGTGTAGCCGATTTCAATTAACAAAAGAACAGGCAAAAATGCAAAAGTAGAAAAACTGTTCCAGTACTGCTGGTAGAGGCTAATCCGACGTATTTTGTGACGAGAAATCGAATGGTGCAAACGCGTTGCTCTCCGACCAGTACTTTTGGCTGTAGCGACAATTGAATAATCATTAATGTCTTAATCACGTGCACAGCAACGGCTCTTACTCCATTGAAACCAGGGAAATTTGCACTTTTTCAACAGCTGCCGATTGCCTGGCCCAATTCCGCCATCTTTTGGCGCCTTAATGATGTGGGTCCAGTGTTCAATTGCACTTTTTACAGCAGACTGTATCTAGTACTTTGTGTTTCTTATGTACAAATGGTGTGGTTTTTCTACACGTAGATAAAGACATTGAAATTGTCCTTGGGCTTAGAAGTAAGGCAATTGCTGGGTGAGTTAAATCTGCTTAGCTCAAAGATTTGACGCTTTCTGGGCTACCAAAGGGCACATAACTTATAGTCAAAAGTTGAATATAGTAATGACCAATCGCGATGGTACATAGTACAGTGTAGCTAATTTTCAATTAACAAAAAGACCAGACAAAAATGCAAAAGTGTAAAAAACTGTTCCAGTGCTGCTGGTAAGAGGCTAATCCGACGTATTTTGTGACGAGAAATCGAATGGTGCAAACTGCGTTGCCCTCCGACCAATACTTTTGGCTGTAGCGACAATTGAATTATCATTGATGACAAAATCACTTGCCTAGCAACGGCTCTTACTCCATGGAAACCAGGGAAATTTGCAATTTTTTAAACAGCTGCCGATGCCTGCCCAATTCCGCATCTTTTGGCACCTTATTGATGTGGGTCAGTGTTCAATTGTACTTTTTACAGCACACTGTATCTAGTATCTTGTATTTTTTTATGTACAAATGGTGTGGTTTTTCTACACGTAGATAAAGGACATTGAGATTGTCTTCGACTTAGAGGTAAGACAATTTCTGGGTGAGTTAAATGGGCTTAGCCCAAAGATTTGACGCCTTCTGGGCTACCCAAGGGCACATAACTTATAGTCAAAAGATGAATATAGTAATGACCAGTCGCGATGGTACATAATACAGTGTAACCGATTTCAATTAAGAAAAAGACCAGGCAAAAATGCAAAAAGTGGAAAAACTGTTCCAGTTCTGCTGGTAAGAGGCTAATCCGACGTATTTTGTGACGAGAAATCAAATGGTGCAAACCGCGTTGCTCTCCGACCAATACTTTTGGCTGTAGCGACAATTGAATGATCATTGATGACAAATTTACGTGCCTAGCAACGGCTCTTACTCCATGGAAACCAGGGAAATTTGCAATTTTTTAAACATCTGCCGATGCCTGGCCCAAATCCGCATCTTTTGGCATCTTAATGATGTGGGTCAGTGTTTAATTGTACTTTTCAAAGCAGACTGTATCTAGCACTTTGTGTTTTTTATGTACAAATGGTGAGGTTTTTCTACATGTACATATAAAGACATTGAGATTGTCTTCGACTTAGAGGTAAGACAATTGCTGGGTGAGTTAAATGGGCTGAGCCCAAAGATTTGACGCCATCTGGGCTACCGAAGGGTACATAACTTATAGTCAAAAGTTGAATATAGTAATGACCAGTCGCAATTGTACATAGTACAGTGTTGCCGATTTGAATTAACAAAAAGACCAGGCAAAAATGCAAAGGTGGAAAAACTGTTCCAGTGCTGCTGGTAAGAGGCTAATCCGACATATTTTGTGACGAGAAATCGAATGGTGCAAACCGCGTTGCTCTCCAACCAATACTTTTGGGTGTAGCGACAATTGAATCATCATTAATGTCATAATCACGTGCCCAGCAACGGCTCTTACTCCATGGAAACCAGGGAAATTTGCAATTTTGCAACAGCTGCCGATGCCTGATCCAATTCCCCATCTTTTGGCACCTTATTGATGTGGGTCAGTGTTGAATTGCACTTTTTACAGCAGACTGTATCTAGTACCTTGTGTGTTTTATGTACAAATGGTGTGGTTTTTCTACACGTAGATAAAGACATTGAGATTGTCTTCGACTTAGAGGTAAGACAATTGCTGGGTGAGTTAAATGGGCTTAGCCCGAAGATTTGACGCCTTCTGGGCTACCCAAGGGCACATAACTTATAATCAAAAGTTGAATATAGTAATGACCAGTCGCGATTGTACATAGTACAGTGTAGCCGATTTCAATTAACAAAAAGACCAGGCAAAAATGCAAAGGTGGAAAAACTGTTCCAGTGCTGCGGGTAAGAGGCTAATCCGACATATTTTGTGACGAGAAATCGAATGGTGCAAACCGCGTTGTTCTCCGACCAATACTTTTGGCTGTAGCGACAATTGAATCATCATTAATGTCATAATCACGTGCCCAGCAACGGCTCTTACTCCATGGAAACCAGGGAAATTTGCAATTTTGCAACAGCTGCCGATGCCTGATCCAATTCCCCATCTTTTGGCACCTTATTTATGTGGGTCAGTGTTGAATTGCACTTTTTACAGCAGACTGTATCTAGTACCTTGTGTTTTTTATGTACAAATGGTGTGGTTTTTCTACACGTAGATAAAGACATTGAGATTGTCCTGGACTTAGAAGTAAGACAATTGCTGGGTGAGTTAAATGGGCTTAGCCCAAAGATTTGATGCATTCTGGGCTACCGAAGGGCACATAACTTATAGTCAAAAGTTGAATACAGCAAAGACCAGTCGCGATGGTACATACATAGTGCAGTGTAGCCGATTTCAATTAACAAAAAGATCAGGCAAAAATGCAAAAGTGGAAAAACTGTTCCAGTTCTGCTGGTAAGAGGCTAATCCGACGTATTTTGTGACGAGAAATCGAATGGTGCAATCCGCGTTGCTCTCCGACCAATACTTTTGGCTGTAGCGACAATTGAATGATCATTGATGACAAATTTACGTGCCTAGCAACGGCTCTTACTCCATGGAAACCAGGGAAATTTGCAATTTGTTAAACATCTGCCGATGCCTGGCCCAAATCCGCATCTTTTGGCATCTTAATGATGTGGGTCAGTGTTTAATTGTACTTTTTACAGCAGACTGTATCTAGCACTTTGTGTTTTTTATGTACAAATGGTGAGGTTTTTCTACATGTACATATAAAGACATTGAGATTGTCTTCGACTTACAGGTAAGACAATTGCTGGGTGAGTTAAATGGGCTTGGCCCAAAGATTTGACGCCATCTGGGCTACCGAAGGGCACATAACTTATAGTCAAACGTTGAATATAGTAATGACCAGTCGCGATTGTACATAGTACAGTGTTGCCGATTTGAATTAACAAAAAGACCAGGCAAAAATGCAAAGGTGGAAAAACTGTTCCAGTGCTGCTGGTAAGAGGCTAATCCGACATATTTTGTGACGAGAAATCGAATGGTGCAAACCGCGTTGCTCTCCGACCAATACTTTTGGGTGTAGCGACAATTGAATCATCATTAATGTCATAATCACGTGCCCAGCAACGGCTCTTACTCCATGGAAACCAGGGAAATTTGCAATTTTGCAACAGCTGCCGATGCCTGATCCAATTCCGCATCTTTTGGCACCTTATTGATGTGGGTCAGTGTTGAATTGCACTTTTTACAGCAGACTGTATCTAGTACCTTGTGTGTTTTATGTACAAATGGTGTGGTTTTTCTACACGTAGATAAAGACATTGAGATTGTCTTCGACTTAGAGGTAAGACAATTTCTGGGTGAGTTAAATGGGCTTAGCCCAAAGATTTGACGCCTTCTGGGCTACCGAAGGGCACATAACTTATAGTCAAAAGATGAATATAGTAATGACCAGTCGCGATGGTACATAATACAGTGTAGCCGATTTCAATTAAGAAAAAGACCAGGCAAAAATGCAAAAGTGGAAAAACTGTTCCAGTTCTGCTGGTAAGAGGCTAATCCGACGTATTTTGTGACGAGAAATCGAATGGTGCAAACCGCGTTGCTCTCCGACCAATACTTTTGGCTGTAGCGACAATTGAATGATCATTGATGACAAATTTACGTGCCTAGCAACGGCTCTTACTCCATGGAAACCAGGGAAATTTGCAATTTTTTAAACATCTGCCGATGCCTGGCCCAAATCCGCATCTTTTGGCATCTTAATGATGTGGGTCAGTGTTTAATTGTACTTTTCAAAGCAGACTGTATCTAGCACTTTGTGTTTTTTATGTACAAATGGTGAGGTTTTTCTACATGTACATATAAAGAAATTGAGATTGTCTTCGACTTAGAGGTAAGACAATTGCTGGGTGAGTTAAATGGGCTTAGCCCAAAGATTTGACGCATTCTGGGCTACCGAAGGGCACATAACTTATAGTCAAAAGTTGAATACAGCAAAGACCAGTCGCGATGGTACATACATAGTGCAGTGTAGCCGATTTCAATTAACAAAAAGAACAGGCAAAAATGCAAAAGTAGAAAAACTGTTCCAGTGCTGCTGGTAAGAGGCTAATCCGACGTATTTTGTGACGAGAAATCGAATGGTGCAAACCGCGTTGCTCTCCAACCAATACTTTTGGGTGTAGCGACAATTGAATCATCATTAATGTCATAATCACGTGCCCAGCAACGGCTCTTACTCCATGGAAACCAGGGAAATTTGCAATTTTGCAACAGCTGCCGATGCCTGATCCAATTCCCCATCTTTTGGCACCTTATTGATGTGGGTCAGTGTTGAATTGCACTTTTTACAGCAGACTGTATCTAGTACCTTGTGTGTTTTATGTACAAATGGTGTGGTTTTTCTACACGTAGATAAAGACATTGAGATTGTCTTCGACTTAGAGGTAAGACAATTGCTGGGTGAGTTAAATGGGCTTATCCCGAAGATTTGACGCCTTCTGGGCTACCCAAGGGCACATAACTTATAATCAAAAGTTGAATATAGTAATGACCAGTCGCGATTGTACATAGTACAGTGTAGCCGATTTCAATTAACAAAAAGACCAGGCAAAAATGCAAAGGTGGAAAAACTGTTCCAGTGCTGCGGGTAAAAGGCTAATCCGACATATTTTGTGACGAGAAATCGAATGGTGCAAACCGCGTTGCTCTCCGACCAATACTTTTGGGTGTAGCGACAATTGAATCATCATTAATGTCATAATCACGTGCCCAGCAACGGCTCTTACTCCATGGAAACCAGGGAAATTTGCAATTTTGCAACAGCTGCCGATGCCTGATCCAATTCCCCATCTTTTGGCACCTTATTTATGTGGGTCAGTGTTGAATTGCACTTTTTACAGCAGACTGTATCAAGTACCTTGTGTTTTTTATGTACAAATGGTGTGGTTTTTCTACACGTAGATAAAGACATTGAGATTGTCCTGGACTTAGAAGTAAGACAATTGCTGGGTGAGTTAAATGGGCTTAGCCCAAAGATTTGATGCATTCTGGGCTACCGAAGGGCACATAACTTATAGTCAAAAGTTGAATACAGCAAAGACCAGTCGCGATGAGACATACATAGTGCAGTGTAGCCGATTTCAATTAACAAAAAGATCAGGCAAAAATGCAAAAGTGGAAAAACTGTTCCAGTTCTGCTGGTAAGAGGCTAATCCGACGTATTTTGTGACGAGAAATCGAATGGTGCAATCCGCGTTGCTCTCCGACCAATACTTTTGGCTGTAGCGACAATTGAATGATCATTGATGACAAATTTACGTGCCTAGCAACGGCTCTTACTCCATGGAAACCAGGGAAATTTGCAATTTGTTAAACATCTGCCGATGCCTGGCCCAAATCCGCATCTTTTGGCATCTTAATGATGTGGGTCAGTGTTTAATTGTACTTTTTACAGCAGACTGTATCTAGCACTTTGTGTTTTTTATGTACAAATGGTGAGGTTTTTCTACATGTACATATAAAGACATTGAGATTGTCTTCGACTT
>NW_027018138.1:0-70651 GCF_032854445.1 Liolophura sinensis | reverse complement strand
ACCACACCATTTGTATATAAAAAAAACACAAGGTACATGATAAAGTCTGCTGTAAAAAGTACAATTGAACACTGACCCACATCAATAAGGTGCCAAAAGATGCGCAATTGGGCCAGGCATCTCCAGCTGTTGAAAAATTGCAAATTTCCTTGGTTTCCATGGAGTAAGAGCCGTTGCTGGGCACGTGATCTTGACATCAATGATTATTCATTTGTGGCTACAGCCAAAAGTATTGGTCGGAGAGCAACGCGGTTTGCACCATTCGATTTCTCGTCAAAAAATACGTCGGATTAGCCTCTTACCAGCAGCATTGGAACAGTTTTTCCACTTTTGGATTTTTGCCTGGTATTTTTTCTAATTGAAATCGGCTACATTAAATATGTACAATCGCGACTGGTCATTACTATACTCAACTTTTCATTATAAGTTATGTGCCCTTCGGTAGCCCAGACGACGTCAAATCTTTGGGCCAAGCCCATTTAACTCACCCAGCAAATGTCTTACTTCTAAGTCGAAGACAAACTCAATGTCTTTATCTACATGTAGAAAAACCAAACCATTTGTATATAAAAAAAATACAAGGTACTTGATACAGTCCGCTGTAAAAAGTACAATTGAACACTGACCCACATCAATAAGGTGCCAAAAGATGCGCAATTGGGCCAGGAATCCCCAGCTGTTGAAAAATTGCAAATTTCCTTGGTTTCCATGGAGTAAGAGCCGTTGCTGGGCACGTGATCTTGACATCAATGATTATTCATTTGTGGCTACAGCCAAAAGTACTGGTCGGAGAGCAACGCGGTTTGCACAATTCGATTTCTCGTCAAAAAATACGTCGGATTAGCCTCTTACCAGCAGCATTGGAACAGTTTTTCTACTTTTGGATTTTTGCCTGGTCTTTTTGCTAACTGATTTCGACTACATTAACTATGTACAATCGCGACTGGTCATTACTATATTCAACTTTTCATTATAAGTTATGTGCCCTTCGGTAGCCCAGACGACGTCAAATCTTTGGGCCAAGCCCATTTAACTCACCCAGCAAATGTCTTACTTCTAAGTCGAAGACAAACTCAATGTCTTTATCTACATGTAGAAAAACCACACCATTTGTATATAAAAAAAACACAAGGTACTTGATACAGTCCGCTGTAAAAAGTACAATTGAACACTGACCCACATCAATAAGGTGCCAAAAGATGCGCAATTGGGTCAGGCATCTCCAGCTGTTGAAAAATTGCAAATTTCCTTGGTTTCCATGGAGTAAGAGCCGTTGCTGGGCACGTGATCTTGACATCAATGATTATTCATTTGTGGCTACAGCCAAAAGTATTGGTCGGAGAGCAACGTGGTTTGCACCATTCGATTTCTTGTCAAAAAATACGTCGGATTAGCCTCTTACCAGCAGCATTGGAACAGTTTTTCCACTTTTGGATTTTTGCCTGGTATTTTGTCTAATTGAAATCGGCTACATTAACTATGTACAATCGCGACTGGTCATTACTATATTCAACTTTTCATTATAAGTTATGTGCCCTTCGGTAGCCCAGACGACGTCAAATCTTTGGGCCAAGCCCATTTAACTCACCCAGCAAATGTCTTACTTCTAAGTCGAAGACAAACTCAATGTCTTTATCTACATGTAGAAAAACCACACCATTTGTATATAAAAAAAACACAAGGTACATGATAAAGTCTGCTGTAAAAAGTACAATTGAACACTGACCCACATCAATAAGGTGCCAAAAGATGCGCAATTGGGTCAGGCATCTCCAGCTGTTGAAAAATTGCAAATTTCCTTGGTTTCCATGGAGTAAGAGCCGTTGCTGGGCACGTGATCTTGACATCAATGATTATTCATTTGTGGCTACAGCCAAAAGTATTGGTCGGAGAGCAACGCGGTTTGCACCATTCGATTTCTCGTCAAAAAATACGTCGGATTAGCCTCTTACCAGCAGCATTGGAACAGTTTTTCTACTTTTGGATTTTTGCCTGGTCTTTTTGCGAATTGAAATCGGCTACATTAACTATGTACAATCGCGACTGGTCATTACTATATTCAACTTTTCATTATAAGTTATGTGGCCTTCGGTAGCCCAGACGACGTCAAATCTTTGGGCCAAGCCCATTTAACTCACCCAGCAGTTGTCTTACTTCTAAGTCGAAGACAAACTCAATGTCTTTATCTACATGTAGAAAAACCACACCATTTGTATATAAAAAAAAACACAAGGTACTTGATACAGTCCGCTGTAAAAAGTACAATTGAACACTGACCCACATCAATAAGGTGCCAAAAGATGCGCAATTGGGCCAGGCATCCCCAGCTGTTGAAAAATTGCAAATTTCCTTGGTTTACATGGAGTAAGAGCCGTTGCTGGGCACGTGATCTTGACATCAATGATTATTCATTTGTGGCTACAGCCAAAAGTATTGGTCGGAGAGCAACGCGGTTTGCACCATTCGATTTCTCGTCAAAAAATACGTCGGATTAGCCTCTTACCAGCAGCATTGGAACAGTTTTTCTACTTTTGGATTTTTGCCTGGTCTTTTTGCTAACTGATTTCGGCTACATTAACTATGTACAATCGCGACTGGTCATTACTATATTCAACTTTTCATTATAAGTTATGTGGCCTTCGGTAGCCCAGACGACGTCAAATCTTTGGGCCAAGCCCATTTAACTCACCCAGCAAATGTCTTACTTCTAAGTCGAAGACAAACTCAATGTCTTTATCTACATGTAGAAAAACCAAACCATTTGTATATAAAAAAAAACACAAGGTACTTGATACAGTCCGCTGTAAAAAGTACAATTGAACACTGACCCACATCAATAAGGTGCCAAAAGATGCGCAATTGGGCCAGGCATCTCCAGCTGTTGAAAAATTGCAAATTTCCTTGGTTTCCATGGAGTAAGAGCCGTTGCTGGGCACGTGATCTTGACATCAATGATTATTCATTTGTGGCTACAGCCAAAAGTATTGGTCGGAGAGCAACGCGGTTTGCACCATTCGATTTCTCGTCAAAAAATACGTCGGATTAGCCTCTTACCAGCAGCATTGGAACAGTTTTTCCACTTTTGGATTTTTGCCTGGTATTTTTTCTAATTGAAATCGGCTACATTAACTATGTACAATCGCGACTGGTCATTACTATATTCAACTTTTCATTATAAGTTATGTGCCCTTCGGTAGCCCAGACGACGTCAAATCTTTGGGCCAAGCCCATTTAACTCACCCAGCAAATGTCTTACTTCTAAGTCGAAGACAAACTCAATGTCTTTATCTACATGTAGAAAAACCACACCATTTGTATATAAAAAAAACACAAGGTACATGATAAAGTCTGCTGTAAAAAGTACAATTGAACACTGACCCACATCAATAAGGTGCCAAAAGATGCGCAATTGGGCCAGGCATCCCCAGCTGTTGAAAAATTGCAAATTTCCTTGGTTTCCATGGAGTAAGAGCCGTTGCTGGGCACGTGATCTTGACATCAATGATTATTCATTTGTGGCTACAGCCAAAAGTACTGGTCGGAGAGCAACGCGGTTTGCACCATTCGATTTCTCGTCAAAAAATACGTCGGATTAGCCTCTTACCAGCAGCATTGGAACAGTTTTTCTACTTTTGGATTTTTGCCTGGTCTTTTTGCTAACTGATTTCGACTACATTAACTATGTACAATCGCGACTGGTCATTACTATATTCAACTTTTCATTATAAGTTATGTGCCCTTCGGTAGCCCAGACGACGTCAAATCTTTGGGCCAAGCCCATTTAACTCACCCAGCAGTTGTCTTACTTCTAAGTCGAAGACAAACTCAATGTCTTTATCTACATGTAGAAAAACCAAACCATTTGTATATAAAAAAAATACAAGGTACTTGATACAGTCCGCTGTAAAAAGTACAATTGAACACTGACCCACATCAATAAGGTGCCAAAAGATGCGCAATTGGGCCAGGAATCCCCAGCTGTTGAAAAATTGCAAATTTCCTTGGTTTCCATGGAGTAAGAGCCGTTGCTGGGCACGTGATCTTGACATCAATTGATTATTCATTTGTGGCTACAGCCAAAAGTACTGGTCGGAGAGCAACGCGGTTTGCACAATTCGATTTCTCGTCAAAAAATACGTCGGATTAGCCTCTTACCAGCAGCATTGGAACAGTTTTTCTACTTTTGGATTTTTGCCTGGTCTTTTTGCTAACTGATTTCGACTACATTAACTATGTACAATCGCGACTGGTCATTACTATATTCAACTTTTCATTATAAGTTATGTGCCCTTCGGTAGCCCAGACGACGTCAAATCTTTGGGCCAAGCCCATTTAACTCACCCAGCAAATGTCTTACTTCTAAGTCGAAGACAAACTCAATGTCTTTATCTACATGTAGAAAAACCACACCATTTGTATATAAAAAAAACACAAGGTACTTGATACAGTCCGCTGTAAAAAGTACAATTGAACACTGACCCACATCAATAAGGTGCCAAAAGATGCGCAATTGGGTCAGGCATCTCCAGCTGTTGAAAAATTGCAAATTTCCTTGGTTTCCATGGAGTAAGAGCCGTTGCTGGGCACGTGATCTTGACATCAATGATTATTCATTTGTGGCTACAGCCAAAAGTATTGGTCGGAGAGCAACGTGGTTTGCACCATTCGATTTCTTGTCAAAAAATACGTCGGATTAGCCTCTTACCAGCAGCATTGGAACAGTTTTTCCACTTTTGGATTTTTGCCTGGTATTTTGTCTAATTGAAATCGGCTACATTAACTATGTACAATCGCGACTGGTCATTACTATATTCAACTTTTCATTATAAGTTATGTGCCCTTCGGTAGCCCAGACGACGTCAAATCTTTGGGCCAAGCCCATTTAACTCACCCAGCAAATGTCTTACTTCTAAGTCGAAGACAAACTCAATGTCTTTATCTACATGTAGAAAAACCACACCATTTGTATATAAAAAAAACACAAGGTACATGATAAAGTCTGCTGTAAAAAGTACAATTGAACACTGACCCACATCAATAAGGTGCCAAAAGATGCGCAATTGGGTCAGGCATCTCCAGCTGTTGAAAAATTGCAAATTTCCTTGGTTTCCATGGAGTAAGAGCCGTTGCTGGGCACGTGATCTTGACATCAATGATTATTCATTTGTGGCTACAGCCAAAAGTATTGGTCGGAGAGCAACGCGGTTTGCACCATTCGATTTCTCGTCAAAAAATACGTCGGATTAGCCTCTTACCAGCAGCATTGGAACAGTTTTTCTACTTTTGGATTTTTGCCTGGTCTTTTTGCGAATTGAAATCGGCTACATTAACTATGTACAATCGCGACTGGTCATTACTATATTCAACTTTTCATTATAAGTTATGTGGCCTTCGGTAGCCCAGACGACGTCAAATCTTTGGGCCAAGCCCATTTAACTCACCCAGCAGTTGTCTTACTTCTAAGTCGAAGACAAACTCAATGTCTTTATCTACATGTAGAAAAACCACACCATTTGTATATAAAAAAAAACACAAGGTACTTGATACAGTCCGCTGTAAAAAGTACAATTGAACACTGACCCACATCAATAAGGTGCCAAAAGATGCGCAATTGGGCCAGGCATCCCCAGCTGTTGAAAAATTGCAAATTTCCTTGGTTTACATGGAGTAAGAGCCGTTGCTGGGCACGTGATCTTGACATCAATGATTATTCATTTGTGGCTACAGCCAAAAGTATTGGTCGGAGAGCAACGCGGTTTGCACCATTCGATTTCTCGTCAAAAAATACGTCGGATTAGCCTCTTACCAGCAGCATTGGAACAGTTTTTCTACTTTTGGATTTTTGCCTGGTCTTTTTGCTAACTGATTTCGGCTACATTAACTATGTACAATCGCGACTGGTCATTACTATATTCAACTTTTCATTATAAGTTATGTGGCCTTCGGTAGCCCAGACGACGTCAAATCTTTGGGCCAAGCCCATTTAACTCACCCAGCAAATGTCTTACTTCTAAGTCGAAGACAAACTCAATGTCTTTATCTACATGTAGAAAAACCAAACCATTTGTATATAAAAAAAACACAAGGTACTTGATACAGTCCGCTGTAAAAAGTACAATTGAACACTGACCCACATCAATAAGGTGCCAAAAGATGCGCAATTGGGCCAGGCATCTCCAGCTGTTGAAAAATTGCAAATTTCCTTGGTTTCCATGGAGTAAGAGCCGTTGCTGGGCACGTGATCTTGACATCAATGATTATTCATTTGTGGCTACAGCCAAAAGTATTGGTCGGAGAGCAACGCGGTTTGCACCATTCGATTTCTCGTCAAAAAATACGTCGGATTAGCCTCTTACCAGCAGCATTGGAACAGTTTTTCCACTTTTGGATTTTTGCCTGGTATTTTTTCTAATTGAAATCGGCTACATTAACTATGTACAATCGCGACTGGTCATTACTATATTCAACTTTTCATTATAAGTTATGTGCCCTTCGGTAGCCCAGACGACGTCAAATCTTTGGGCCAAGCCCATTTAACTCACCCAGCAAATGTCTTACTTCTAAGTCGAAGACAAACTCAATGTCTTTATCTACATGTAGAAAAACCACACCATTTGTATATAAAAAAAACACAAGGTACATGATAAAGTCTGCTGTAAAAAGTACAATTGAACACTGACCCACATCAATAAGGTGCCAAAAGATGCGCAATTGGGCCAGGCATCCCCAGCTGTTGAAAAATTGCAAATTTCCTTGGTTTCCATGGAGTAAGAGCCGTTGCTGGGCACGTGATCTTGACATCAATGATTATTCATTTGTGGCTACAGCCAAAAGTACTGGTCGGAGAGCAACGCGGTTTGCACCATTCGATTTCTCGTCAAAAAATACGTCGGATTAGCCTCTTACCAGCAGCATTGGAACAGTTTTTCTACTTTTGGATTTTTGCCTGGTCTTTTTGCTAACTGATTTCGACTACATTAACTATGTACAATCGCGACTGGTCATTACTATATTCAACTTTTCATTATAAGTTATGTGCCCTTCGGTAGCCCAGACGACGTCAAATCTTTGGGCCAAGCCCATTTAACTCACCCAGCAGTTGTCTTACTTCTAAGTCGAAGACAAACTCAATGTCTTTATCTACATGTAGAAAAACCACACCATTTGTATATAAAAAAACACAAGGTACTTGATACAGTCCGCTGTAAAAAGTACAATTGAACACTGACCCACATCAATAAGGTGCCAAAAGATGCGCAATTGGGCCAGGCATCTCCAGCTGTTGAAAAATTGCAACTTTCCTTGGTTTCCATGGAGTAAGAGCCGTTGCTGGGCACGTGATCTTGACATCAATGATTATTCATTTGTGGCTACAGCCAAAAGTATTGGTCGGAGAGCAACGTGGTTTGCACCATTCGATTTCTCGTCAAAAAATACGTCGGATTAGCCTCTTACCAGCAGAATTGGAACAGTTTTTCCACTTTTGGATTTTTGCCTGGTATTTTTTCTAATTGAAATCGGCTACATTAACTATGTACAATCGCGACTGGTCATTACTATATTCAACTTTTCATTATAAGTTATGTGCCCTTCGGTAGCCCAGACGACGTCAAATCTTTGGGCCAAGCCCATTTAACTCACCCAGCAAATGTCTTACTTCTAAGTCGAAGACAAACTCAATGTCTTTATCTACATGTAGAAAAACCACACCATTTGTATATAAAAAAAACACAAGGTACTTGATACAGTCCGCTGTAAAAAGTACAATTGAACACTGACCCACATCAATAAGGTGCCAAAAGATGCGCAATTGGGCCAGGCATCTCCAGCTGTTGAAAAATTGCAAATTTCCTTGGTTTCCATGGAGTAAGAGCCGTTGCTGGGCACGTGATCTTGACATCAATAATTATTCATTTGTGGCTACAGCCAAAAGTATTGGTCGGAGAGCAACGCGGTTTGCACCATTCAATTTCTCGTCAAAAAATACGTCGGATTAGCCTCTTACCAGCAGCATTGGAACAGTTTTTCCACTTTTGGATTTTTCCCAGGTCTTTTTTTCTAATTGAAATCGGCTACATTAACTATGTACAATCGCGACTGGTCATTACTATATTCAACTTTTCATTATAAGTTATGTGCCCTTCGGTAGCCCAGACGACGTCAAATCTTTGGGCCAAGCCCATTTAACTCACCCAGCAAATGTCTTACTTCTAAGTCGAAGACAAACTCAATGTCTTTATCTACATGTAGAAAAACCAAACCATTTGTATATAAAAAAAATACAAGGTGCTTGATACAGTCCGCTGTAAAAAGTATTGAACACTGACCCACATCAATAAGGTGCCAAAAGATGCGCAATTGGGCCAGGCATCTCCAGCTGTTGAAAAATTGCAAATTTCCTTGGTTTCCATGGAGTAAGAGCAGTTGCTGGGCACGTGATCTTGACATCAATGATTATTCATTTGTGGCTACAGCCAAAAGTATTGGTCAGAGAGCAACGCGGTTTGCACCATTCGATTTCTCGTCAAAAAATACGTCGGATTAGCCTCTTACCAGCAGCATTGGAACAGTTTTTCCACTTTTGGATTTTTGCCTGGTCTTTTTGCGAATTAAAATCGGCTACATTAACTATGTACAATCGCGACTGGTCATTACTATATTCAACTTTTCATTATAAGTTATGTGCCCTTCGGTAGCCCAGACGACGTCAAATCTTTGGGCCAAGCCCATTTAACTCACCCAGCAAATGTCTTACTTCTAAGTCGAAGACAAACTCAATGTCTTTATCTACATGTAGAAAAACCACACCATTTGTATATAAAAAAAACACAAGGTACATGATAAAGTCTGCTGTAAAAAGTACAATTGAACACTGACCCACATCAATAAGGTGCCAAAAGATGCGCAATTGGGCCAGGCATCCCCAGCTGTTGAAAAATTGCAAATTTCCTTGGTTTCCATGGAGTAAGAGCCGTTGCTGGGCACGTGATCTTGACATCAATGATTATTCATTTGTGGCTACAGCCAAAAGTACTGGTCGGAGAGCAACGCGGTTTGCACCATTCGATTTCTCGTCAAAAAATACGTCGGATTAGCCTCTTACCAGCAGCATTGGAACAGTTTTTCTACTTTTGGATTTTTGCCTGGTCTTTTTGCTAACTGATTTCGACTACATTAACTATGTACAATCGCGACTGGTCATTACTATATTCAACTTTTCATTATAAGTTATGTGCCCTTCGGTAGCCCAGACGACGTCAAATCTTTGGGCCAAGCCCATTTAACTCACCCAGCAAATGTCTTACTTCTAAGTCGAAGACAAACTCAATGTCTTTATCTACATGTAGAAAAACCACACCATTTCTATATAAAAAAACACAAGGTACTTGATACAGTCCGCTGTAAAAAGTACAATTGAACACTGACCCACATCAATAAGGTGCCAAAAGATGCGCAATTGGGTCAGGCATCTCCAGCTGTTGAAAAATTGCAAATTTCCTTGGTTTCCATGGAGTAAGAGCCGTTGCTGGGCACGTGATCTTGACATCAATGATTATTCATTTGTCGCTACAGCCAAAAGTATTGGTCGGAGAGCAACGTGGTTTGCACCATTCGATTTCTCGTCAAAAAATACGTCGGATTAGCCTCTTACCAGCAGCATTGGAACAGTTTTTCCACTTTTGGATTTTTGCCTGGTGTTTTGTCTAATTGAAATCGGCTACATTAACTATGTACAATCGCGACTGGTCATTACTATATTCAACTTTTCATTATAAGTTATGTGCCCTTCGGTAGCCCAGACGACGTCAAATCTTTGGGCCAAGCCCATTTAACTCACCCAGCAAATGTCTTACTTCTAAGTCGAAGACAAACTCAATGTCTTTATCTACATGTAGAAAAACCACACCATTTGTATATAAAAAAAACACAAGGTACATGATAAAGTCTGCTGTAAAAAGTACAATTGAACACTGACCCACATCAATAAGGTGCCAAAAGATGCGCAATTGGGCCAGGCATCTCCAGCTGTTGAAAAATTGCAAATTTCCTTGGTTTCCATGGAGTAAGAGCCGTTGCTGGGCACGTGATCTTGACATCAATGATTATTCATTTGTGGCTACAGCCAAAAGTATTGGTCGGAGAGCAACGCGGTTTGCACCATTCGATTTCTCGTCAAAAAATACGTCGGATTAGCCTCTTACCAGCAGCATTGGAACAGTTTTTCCACTTTTGGATTTTTGCCTGGTATTTTTTCTAATTGAAATCGGCTACATTAACTATGTACAATCGCGACTGGTCATTACTATACTCAACTTTTCATTATAAGTTATGTGCCCTTCGGTAGCCCAGACGACGTCAAATCTTTGGGCCAAGCCCATTTAACTCACCCAGCAAATGTCTTACTTCTAAGTCGAAGACAAACTCAATGTCTTTATCTACATGTAGAAAAACCACACCATTTGTATATAAAAAAAACACAAGGTACTTGATACAGTCTGCTGTAAAAAGTACAATTGAACACTGACCCACATCAATAAGGTGCCAAAAGATGCGCAATTGGGCCAGGCATCTCCAGCTGTTGAAAAATTGCAAATTTCCTTGGTTTCCATGGAGTAAGAGCCGTTGCTGGGCACGTGATCTTGACATCAATAATTATTCATTTGTGGCTACAGCCAAAAGTATTGGTCGGAGAGCAACGCGGTTTGCACCATTCAATTTCTCGTCAAAAAATACGTCGGATTAGCCTCTTACCAGCAGCATTGGAACAGTTTTTCCACTTTTGGATTTTTGCCTGGTCTTTTTGCGAATTAAAATCGGCTACATTAACTATGTACAATCGCGACTGGTCATTACTATATTCAACTTTTCATTATAAGTTATGTGCCCTTCGGTAGCCCAGACGACGTCAAATCTTTGGGCCAAGCCCATTTAACTCACCCAGCAAATGTCTTACTTCTAAGTCGAAGACAAACTCAATGTCTTTATCTACATGTAGAAAAACCACACCATTTGTATATAAAAAAAACACAAGGTACTTGATACAGTCCGCTGTAAAAAGTACAATTGAACACTGACCCACATCAATAAGGTGCCAAAAGATGCGCAATTGGGTCAGGCATCTCCAGCTGTTGAAAAATTGCAAATTTCCTTGGTTTCCATGGAGTAAGAGCCGTTGCTGGGCACGTGATCTTGACATCAATGATTATTCATTTGTGGCTACAGCCAAAAGTATTGGTCGGAGAGCAACGTGGTTTGCACCATTCGATTTCTCGTCAAAAAATACGTCGGAATAGCCTCTTACCAGCAGAATTGGAACAGTTTTTCCACTTTTGGATTTTTGCCTGGTATTTTTTCTAATTGAAATCGGCTACATTAACTATGTACAATCGCGACTGGTCATTACTATATTCAACTTTTCATTATAAGTTATGTGCCCTTCGGTAGCCCAGACGACGTCAAATCTTTGGGCCAAGCCCATTTAACTCACCCAGCAAATGTCTTACTTCTAAGTCGAAAGAAAAACTCAATGTCTTTATCTACATGTAGAAAAACCACACCATTTGTAAAAAAAAAAACACAAGGTACATGATAAAGTCTGCTGTAAAAAGTACAATTGAACACTGACCCACATCAATAAGGTGCCAAAAGATGCGCAATTGGGCCAGGAATCCCCAGCTGTTGAAAAATTGCAAATTTCCTTGGTTTCCATGGAGTAAGAGCCGTTGCTGGGCACGTGATCTTGACATCAATGATTATTCATTTGTGGCTACAGCCAAAAGTACTGGTCGGAGAGCAACGCGGTTTGCACCATTCGATTTCTCGTCAAAAAATACGTCGGATTAGCCTCTTACCAGCAGCATTGGAACAGTTTTTCTACTTTTGGATTTTTGCCTGGTCTTTTTGCTAACTAATTTCGACTACATTAACTATGTACAATCGCGACTGGTCATTACTATATTCAACTTTTCATTATAAGTTATGTGCCCTTCGGTAGCCCAGACGACGTCAAATCTTTGGGCCAAGCCCATTTAACTCACCCAGCAAATGTCTTACTTCTAAGTCAAAGACAAACTCAATGTCTTTATCTACATGTAGAAAAACCACACCATTTGTATATAAAAAAAACACAAGGTACTTGATACAGTCCGCTGTAAAAAGTACAATTGAACACTGACCCACATCAATAAGGTGCCAAAAGATGCGCAATTGGGTCAGCCATCTCCAGCTGTTGAAAAATTGCAAATTTCCTTGGTTTCCATGGAGTAAGAGCCGTTGCTGGGCACGTGATCTTGACATCAATGATTATTCATTTGTGGCTACAGCCAAAAGTATTGGTCGGAGAGCAACGTGGTTTGCACCATTCGATTTCTCGTCAAAAAATACGTCGGATTAGCCTCTTACCAGCAGCATTGAAACAGTTTTTCCACTTTTGGATTTTTGCCTGGTATTTTGTCTAATTGAAATCGGCTACATTAACTATGTACAATCGCGACTGGTCATTACTATATTCAACTTTTCATTATAAGTTATGTGCCCTTCGGTAGCCCAGACGACGTCAAATCTTTGGGCCAAGCCCATTTAACTCACCCAGCAAATGTCTTACTTCTAAGTCGAAGACAAACTCAATGTCTTTATCTACATGTAGAAAAACCACACCATTTGTATATAAAAAAAACACAAGGTACATGATAAAGTCTGCTGTAAAAAGTACAATTGAACACTGACCCACATCAATAAGGTGCCAAAAGATGCGCAATTGGGCCAGGCATCTCCAGCTGTTGAAAAATTGCAAATTTCCTTGGTTTCCATGGAGTAAGAGCCGTTGCTGGGCACGTGATCTTGACATCAATGATTATTCATTTGTGGCTACAGCCAAAAATATTGGTCGGAGAGCAACGCGGTTTGCACCATTCGATTTCTCGTCAAAAAATACGTCGGATTAGCCTCTTACCAGCAGCATTGGAACAGTTTTTCCACTTTTGGATTTTTGCCTGGTATTTTTTCTAATTGAAATCGGCTACATTAAATATGTACAATCGCGACTGGTCATTACTATACTCAACTTTTCATTATAAGTTATGTGCCCTTCGGTAGCCCAGACGACGTCAAATCTTTGGGCCAAGCCCATTTAACTCACCCAGCAAATGTCTTACTTCTAAGTCGAAGACAAACTCAATGTCTTTATCTACATGTAGAAAAACCACACCATTTGTATATAAATAAAACACAAGGTACTTGATACAGTCCGCTGTAAAAAGTACAATTGAACACTGACCCACATCAATAAGGTGCCAAAATATGCGCAATTGGGCCAGACATCTCCAGCTGTTGAAAAATTGCAAATTTCCTTGGTTTCCATGGAGTAAGAGCCGCTGCTGGGCACGTGATCTTGACATCAATGATTATTCATTTGTGGCTACAGCCAAAAGTATTGGTCGGAGAGCAACGCGGTTTGCACCATTCGATTTCTCGTCAAAAAATACGTCGGATTAGCCTCTTACCAGCAGCATTGGAACAGTTTTTCCACTTTGGGATTTTTGCCAGGTCTTTTTGCTAATTGAAATCGGCTACATTAACTATGTACAATGGCGACTGGTCATTACTATATTCAACTTTTCTTTATAAGTTATGTGGCCTTCGGTAGCCCAGACGACGTCAAATCTTTGGGCCAAGCCCATTTAACTCACCCACCAAATGTCTTACTTCTAAGTCGAAGACAAACTCAATGTCTTTATCTACATGTAGAAAAACCAAACCATTTGTATATAAAAAAAACACAAGGTACTTGATACAGTCCGCTGTAAAAAGTACAATTGAACACTGACCCACATCAATAAGGTGCCAAAAGATGCGCAATTGGGCCAGGCATCTCCAGCTGTTGAAAAATTGCAAATTTCCTTGGTTTCCATGGAGTAAGAGCCGTTGCTGGGCACGTGATCTTGACATCAATGATTATTCATTTGTGGCTACAGCCAAAAGTATTGGTCGGAGAGCAACGCGGTTTGCACCATTCGATTTCTCGTCAAAAAATACGTCGGATTAGCCTCTTACCAGCAGCATTGGAACAGTTTTTCTACTTTTGGATTTTTGCCTGGTCTTTTTGCGAATTGAAATCGGCTACATTAACTATGTACAATCGCGACTGGTCATTACTATATTCAACTTTTCATTATAAGTTATGTGGCCTTCGGTAGCCCAGACGACGTCAAATCTTTGGGCCAAGCCCATTTAACTCACCCAGCAGTTGTCTTACTTCTAAGTCGAAGACAAACTCAATGTCTTTATCTACATGTAGAAAAACCACACCATTTGTATATAAAAAAAAACACAAGGTACTTGATACAGTCCGCTGTAAAAAGTACAATTGAACACTGACCCACATCAATAAGGTGCCAAAAGATGCGCAATTGGGCCAGGCATCCCCAGCTGTTGAAAAATTGCAAATTTCCTTGGTTTCCATGGAGTAAGAGCCGTTGCTGGGCACGTGATCTTGACATCAATGATTATTCATTTGTGGCTACAGCCAAAAGTATTGGTCGGAGAGCAACGCGGTTTGCACCATTCGATTTCTCGTCAAAAAATACGTCGGATTAGCCTCTTACCAGCAGCATTGGAACAGTTTTTCTACTTTTGGATTTTTGCCTGGTCTTTTTGCTAACTGATTTCGGCTACATTAACTATGTACAATCGCGACTGGTCATTACTATATTCAACTTTTCATTATAAGTTATGTGGCCTTCGGTAGCCCAGACGACGTCAAATCTTTGGGCCAAGCCCATTTAACTCACCCAGCAAATGTCTTACTTCTAAGTCGAAGACAAACTCAATGTCTTTATCTACATGTAGAAAAACCACACCATTTGTATATAAAAAAAACACAAGGTACTTGATACAGTCCGCTGTAAAAAGTACAATTGAACACTGACCCACATCAATAAGGTGCCAAAAGATGCGCAATTGGGCCAGGCATCTCCAGCTGTTGAAAAATTGCAAATTTCCTTGGTTTCCATGGAGTAAGAGCCGTTGCTGGGCACGTGATCTTGACATCAATGATTATTCATTTGTGGCTACAGCCAAAAGTATTGGTCGGAGAGCAACGCGGTTTGCACCATTCGATTTCTCGTCAAAAAATACGTCGGATTAGCCTCTTACCAGCAGCATTGGAACAGTTTTTCCACTTTTGGATTTTTGCCTGGTATTTTTTCTAATTGAAATCGGCTACATTAACTATGTACAATCGCGACTGGTCATTACTATATTCAACTTTTCATTATAAGTTATGTGCCCTTCGGTAGCCCAGACGACGTCAAATCTTTGGGCCAAGCCCATTTAACTCACCCAGCAAATGTCTTACTTCTAAGTCGAAGACAAACTCAATGTCTTTATCTACATGTAGAAAAACCACACCATTTGTATATAAATAAAACACAAGGTACTTGATACAGTCCGCTGTAAAAAGTACAATTGAACACTGACCCACATCAATAAGGTGCCAAAATATGCGCAATTGGGCCAGGCATCTCCAGCTGTTGAAAAATTGCAAATTTCCTTGGTTTCCATGGAGTAAGAGCCGCTGCTGGGCACGTGATCTTGACATCAATGATTATTCATTTGTGGCTACAGCCAAAAGTATTGGTCGGAGAGCAACGCGGTTTGCACCATTCGATTTCTCGTCAAAAAATACGTCGGATTAGCCTCTTACCAGCAGCATTGGAACAGTTTTTCCACTTTGGGATTTTTGCCAGGTCTTTTTGCTAATTGAAATCGGCTACATTAACTATGTACAATCGCGACTGGTCATTACTATATTCAACTTTTCTTTATAAGTTATGTGGCCTTCGGTAGCCCAGACGACGTCAAATCTTTGGGCCAAGCCCATTTAACTCACCCACCAAATGTCTTACTTCTAAGTCGAAGACAAACTCAATGTCTTTATCTACATGTAGAAAAACCAAACCATTTGTATATAAAAAAAACACAAGGTACTTGATACAGTCCGCTGTAAAAAGTACAATTGAACACTGACCCACATCAATAAGGTGCCAAAAGATGCGCAATTGGGCCAGGCATCTCCAGCTGTTGAAAAATTGCAAATTTCCTTGGTTTCCATGGAGTAAGAGCCGTTGCTGGGCACGTGATCTTGACATCAATGATTATTCATTTGTGGCTACAGCCAAAAGTATTGGTCGGAGAGCAACGCGGTTTGCACCATTCGATTTCTCGTCAAAAAATACGTCGGATTAGCCTCTTACCAGCAGCATTGGAACAGTTTTTCTACTTTTGGATTTTTGCCTGGTCTTTTTGCGAATTGAAATCGGCTACATTAACTATGTACAATCGCGACTGGTCATTACTATATTCAACTTTTCATTATAAGTTATGTGGCCTTCGGTAGCCCAGACGACGTCAAATCTTTGGGCCAAGCCCATTTAACTCACCCAGCAGTTGTCTTACTTCTAAGTCGAAGACAAACTCAATGTCTTTATCTACATGTAGAAAAACCACACCATTTTGTATATAAAAAAAAACACAAGGTACTTGATACAGTCCGCTGTAAAAAGTACAATTGAACACTGACCCACATCAATAAGGTGCCAAAAGATGCGCAATTGGGCCAGGCATCCCCAGCTGTTGAAAAATTGCAAATTTCCTTGGTTTCCATGGAGTAAGAGCCGTTGCTGGGCACGTGATCTTGACATCAATGATTATTCATTTGTGGCTACAGCCAAAAGTATTGGTCGGAGAGCAACGCGGTTTGCACCATTCGATTTCTCGTCAAAAAATACGTCGGATTAGCCTCTTACCAGCAGCATTGGAACAGTTTTTCTACTTTTGGATTTTTGCCTGGTCTTTTTGCTAACTGATTTCGGCTACATTAACTATGTACAATCGCGACTGGTCATTACTATATTCAACTTTTCATTATAAGTTATGTGGCCTTCGGTAGCCCAGACGACGTCAAATCTTTGGGCCAAGCCCATTTAACTCACCCAGCAAATGTCTTACTTCTAAGTCGAAGACAAACTCAATGTCTTTATCTACATGTAGAAAAACCACACCATTTGTATATAAAAAAAACACAAGGTACTTGATACAGTCCGCTGTAAAAAGTACAATTGAACACTGACCCACATCAATAAGGTGCCAAAAGATGCGCAATTGGGCCAGGCATCTCCAGCTGTTGAAAAATTGCAAATTTCCTTGGTTTCCATGGAGTAAGAGCCGTTGCTGGGCACGTGATCTTGACATCAATGATTATTCATTTGTGGCTACAGCCAAAAGTATTGGTCGGAGAGCAACGCGGTTTGCACCATTCGATTTCTCGTCAAAAAATACGTCGGATTAGCCTCTTACCAGCAGCATTGGAACAGTTTTTCCACTTTTGGATTTTTGCCTGGTATTTTTTCTAATTGAAATTGGCTACATTAACTATGTACAATCGCGACTGGTCATTACTATATTCAACTTTTCATTATAAGTTATGTGCCCTTCGGTAGCCCAGACGACGTCAAATCTTTGGGCCAAGCCCATTTAACTCACCCAGCAAATGTCTTACTTCTAAGTCGAAGACAAACTCAATGTCTTTATCTACATGTAGAAAAACCAAACCATTTGTATATAAAAAAAATACAAGGTACTTGATACAGTCCGCTGTAAAAAGTACAATTGAACACTGACCCACATCAATAAGGTGCCAAAAGATGCGCAATTGGGGCAGGCATCTCCAGCTGTTGAAAAATTGCAAATTTCCTTGGTTTCCATGGAGTAAGAGCAGTTGCTGGGCACGTGATCTTGACATCAATGATTATTCATTTGTGGCTACAGCCAAAAGTATTGGTCAGAGAGCAACGCGGTTTGCACCATTCGATTTCTCGTCAAAAAATACGTCGGATTAGCCTCTTACCAGCAGCATTGGAACAGTTTTTCCACTTTTGGATTTTTGCCTGGTATTTTGTCTAATTAAAATCGGCTACATTAACTATGTACAATCGCGACTGGTCATTACTATATTCAACTTTTCATTATAAGTTATGTGCCCTTCGGTAGCCCAGACGACGTCAAATCTTTGGGCCAAGCCCATTTAACTCACCCAGCAAATGTCTTACTTCTAAGTCGAAGACAAACTCAATGTCTTTATCTACATGTAGAAAAACCACACCATTTGTATATAAAAAAAACACAAGGTACATGATAAAGTCTGCTGTAAAAAGTACAATTGAACACTGACCCACATCAATAAGGTGCCAAAAGATGCGCAATTGGGCCAGGCATCTCCAGCTGTTGAAAAATTGCAAATTTCCTTGGTTTCCATGGAGTAAGAGCCGTTGCTGGGCACGTGATCTTGACATCAATGATTATTCATTTGTGGCTACAGCCAAAAATATTGGTCGGAGAGCAACGCGGTTTGCACCATTCGATTTCTCGTCAAAAAATACGTCGGATTAGCCTCTTACCAGCAGCATTGGAACAGTTTTTCCACTTTTGGATTTTTGCCTGGTATTTTTTCTAATTGAAATCGGCTACATTAACTATGTACAATCGCGACTGGTCATTACTATACTCAACTTTTCATTATAAGTTATGTGGCCTTCGGTAGCCCAGACGACGTCAAATCTTTGGGCCAAGCCCATTTAACTCACCCAGCAAATGTCTTACTTCTAAGTCGAAGACAAACTCAATGTCTTTATCTACATGTAGAAAAACCACACCATTTGTATATAAATAAAACACAAGGTACTTGATACAGTCCGCTGTAAAAAGTACAATTGAACACTGACCCACATCAATAAGGTGCCAAAATATGCGCAATTGGGCCAGACATCTCCAGCTGTTGAAAAATTGCAAATTTCCTTGGTTTCCATGGAGTAAGAGCCGCTGCTGGGCACGTGATCTTGACATCAATGATTATTCATTTGTGGCTACAGCCAAAAGTATTGGTCGGAGAGCAACGCGGTTTGCACCATTCGATTTCTCGTCAAAAAATACGTCGGATTAGCCTCTTACCAGCAGCATTGGAACAGTTTTTCCACTTTGGGATTTTTGCCAGGTCTTTTTGCTAATTGAAATCGGCTACATTAACTATGTACAATCGCGACTGGTCATTACTATATTCAACTTTTCATTATAAGTTATGTGGCCTTCGGTAGCCCAGACGACGTCAAATCTTTGGGCCAAGCCCATTTAACTCACCCAGCAGTTGTCTTACTTCTAAGTCGAAGACAAACTCAATGTCTTTATCTACATGTAGAAAAACCACACCATTTGTATATAAAAAAAACACAAGGTACTTGATACAGTCCGCTGTAAAAAGTACAATTGAACACTGACCCACATCAATAAGGTGCCAAAAGATACGCAATTGGGCCAGGCATCTCCAGCTGTTGAAAATTTGCAAATTTCCTTGGTTTCCATGGAGTAAGAACCGTTGCTGGGCACGTGATCTTGACATCAATGATTATTCATTTGTGGCTACAGCCAAAAGTATTGGTCGGAGAGCAACGCGGTTTGCACCATTCGATTTCTCGTCAAAAAATACGTCGGATTAGCCTCTTACCAGCAGCATTGGAACAGTTTTTCCACTTTTGGATTTTTGCCTGGTATTTTTTCTAATTGAAATCGGCTACATTAACTATGTACAATCGCGACTGGTCATTACTATATTCAACTTTTCATTATAAGTTATGTGCCCTTCGGTAGCCCAGACGACGTCAAATCTTTGGGCCAAGCCCATTTAACTCACCCAGCAAATGTCTTACTTCTAAGTCGAAGACAAACTCAATGTCTTTATCTACATGTAGAAAAACCACACCATTTGTATATAAAAAAAACACAAGGTACTTGATACAGTCCGCTGTAAAAAGTACAATTGAACACTGACCCACATCAATAAGGTGCCAAAAGATGCGCAATTGGGCCAGGCATCTCCAGCTGTTGAAAAATTGCAAATTTCCTTGGTTTCCATGGAGTAAGAGCCGTTGCTGGGCACGTGATCTTGACATCAATGATTATTCATTTGTGGCTACAGCCAAAAGTATTGGTCGGAGAGCAACGCGGTTTGCACCATTCGATTTCTCGTCAAAAAATACGTCGGATTAGCCTCTTACCAGCAGCATTGGAACAGTTTTTCTAGCTTTTGGATTTTTGCCTGGTCTTTTTGCGAATTGAAATCGGCTACATTAACTATGTACAATCGCGACTGGTCATTACTATATTTAACTTTTCATTATAAGTTATGTGCCCTTCGGTAGCCCAGACGACGTCAAATCTTTGGGCCAAGCCCATTTAACTCACCCAGCAAATGTCTTACTTCTAAGTCGAAGACAAACTCAATGTCTTTATCTACATGTAGAAAAACAACACCATTTGTATATAAAAAAAACACAAGGTACTTGATACAGTCCGCTGTAAAAAGTACAATTGAACACTGACCCACATCAATAAGGTGCCAAAAGATACGCAATTGGGCCAGGCATCTCCAGCTGTTGAAAATTTGCAAATTTCCTTGGTTTCCATGGAGTAAGAGCCGTTGCTGGGCACGTGATCTTGACATCAATGATTATTCATTTGTGGCTACAGCCAAAAGTATTGGTCGGAGAGCAACGCGGTTTGCACCATTCGATTTCTCGTCAAAAAATACGTCGGATTAGCCTCTTACCAGCAGCATTGGAACAGTTTTTCCACTTTTGGATTTTTGCCTGGTATTTTTTCTAATTGAAATCGGCTACATTAACTATGTACAATCGCGACTGGTCATTACTATATTCAACTTTTCATTATAAGTTATGTGCCCTTCGGTAGCCCAGACGACGTCAAATCTTTGGGCCAAGCCCATTTAACTCACCCAGCAAATGTCTTACTTCTAAGTCGAAGACAAACTCAATGTCTTTATCTACATGTAGAAAAACCACACCATTTGTATATAAAAAAAACACAAGGTACTTGATACAGTCCGCTGTAAAAAGTACAATTGAACACTGACCCACGCCAATAAGGTGCCAAAAGATGCGCAATTGGGCCAGGCATCTCCAGCTGTTGAAAAATTGCAAATTTCCTTGGTTTCCATGGAGTAAGAGCCGTTGCTGGGCACGTGATCTTGACATCAATGATTATTCATTTGTGGCTACAGCCAAAAGTATTGGTCGGAGAGCAACGCGGTTTGCACCATTCGATTTCTCGTCAAAAAATACGTCGGATTAGCCTCTTACCAGCAGCATTGGAACAGTTTTTCTACTTTTGGATTTTTGCCTGGTCTTTTTGCGAATTGAAATCGGCTACATTAACTATGTACAATCGCGACTGGTCATTACTATATTTAACTTTTCATTATAAGTTATGTGCCCTTCGGTAGCCCAGACGACGTCAAATCTTTGGGCCAAGCCCATTTAACTCACCCAGCAGTTGTCTTACTTCTAAGTCGAAGACAAACTCAATGTCTTTATCTACATGTAGAAAAACCACACCATTTGTATATAAAAAAAACACAAGGTACTTGATACAGTCCGCTGTAAAAAGTACAATTGAACACTGACCCACATCAATAAGGTGCCAAAAGATGCGCAATTGGGCCAGGCATCTCCAGCTGTTGAAAAATTGCAAATTTCCTTGGTTTCCATGGAGTAAGAGCCGTTGCTGGGCACGTGATCTTGACTTCAATGATTATTCATTTGTGGCTACAGCCAAAAGTATTGGTCGGAGAGCAACGCGGTTTGCACCATTCGATTTCTCGTCAAAAAATACGTCGGATTAGCCTCTTACCAGCAGCATTGGAACAGTTTTTCCACTTTTGGATTTTTGCCTGGTATTTTTTCTAATTGAAATCGGCTACATTAACTATGTACAATCGCGACTGGTCATTACTATATTCAACTTTTTATTATAAGTTATGTGCCCTTCGGTAGCCCAGACGACGTCAAATCTTTGGGCCAAGCCCATTTAACTCACCCAGCAAATGTCTTACTTCTAAGTCGAAGACAAACTCAATGTCTTTATCTACATGTAGAAAAACCACACCATTTGTATATAAAAAAAACACAAGGTACTTGATACAGTCCGCTGTAAAAAGTACAATTGAACACTGACCCACATCAATAAGGTGCCAAAAGATGCGCAATTGGGCCAGGCATCTCCAGCTGTTGAAAAATTGCAAATTTCCTTGGTTTCCATGGAGTAAGAGCCGTTGCTGGGCACGTGATCTTGACATCAATGATTATTCATTTGTGGCTACAGCCAAAAGTATTGGTCGGAGAGCAACGCGGTTTGCACCATTCGATTTCTCGTCAAAAAATACGTCGGATTAGCCTCTTACCAGCAGCATTGGAACAGTTTTTCTACTTTTGGATTTTTGCCTGGTCTTTTTGCTAATTGAAATCGGCTACATTAACTATGTACAATCGCGACTGGTCATTACTATATTCAACTATTCATTATAAGTTATGTGCCCTTCGGTAGCCCAGACGACGTCAAATCTTTGGGCCAAGCCCATTTAACTCACCCAGCAGTTGTCTTACTTCTAAGTCGAAGACAAACTCAATGTCTTTATCTACATGTAGAAAAAACCACACCATTTGTATATAAAAAAACACAAGGTACTTGATACAGTCCGCTGTAAAAAGTACAATTGAACACTGACCCACATCAATAAGGTGCCAAAAGATGCGCAATTGGTCCAGGCATCTCCAGCTGTTGAAAAATTGCAAATTTCCTTGGTTTCCATGGAGTAAGAGCCGTTGCCGGGCACGTGATCTTGATATCAATGATTATTCATTTGTGGCTACAGCCAAAAGTATTAGTCGGAGAGCAACGCGGTTTGCACCATTCGATTTCTCGTCAAAAAAATACGTCGGATTAGCCTCTTACCAGCAGCATTGGAACAGTTTTTCCACTTTTGGATTTTTGCCTGGTATTTTTTCTAATTGAAATCGGCTACATTACCTATGTACAATCGCGACTGGTCATTACTATATTCAACTTTTCATTATAAGTTATGTGCCCTTCGGTAGCCCAGACGACGTCAAATCTTTGGGCCAAGCCCATTTAACTCACCCAGCAAATGTCTTACTTCTAAGTCGAAGACAAACTCAATGTCTTTATCTACATGTAGAAAAACCACACCATTTGTATATAAAAAAAACACAAGGTACTTGATACAGTCCGCTGTAAAAAGTACAATTGAACACTGACCCACATCAATAAGGTGCCAAAAGATGCGCAATTGGGCCAGGCATCTCCAGCTGTTGAAAAATTGCAAATTTCCTTGGTTTCCATGGAGTAAGAGCCGTTGCTGGGCACGTGATCTTGACATCAATGATTATTCATTTGTGGCTACAGCCAAAAGTATTGGTCGGAGAGCAACGCGGTTTGCACCATTCGATTTATCGTCAAAAAATACGTCGGATTAGCCTCTTACCAGCAGCATTGGAACAGTTTTTCTACTTTTGGATTTTTGCCTGGTCTTTTTGCGAATTGAAATCGGCTACATTAACTATGTACAATCGCGACTGGTCATTACTATATTCAACTTTTCATTATAAGTTATGTGCCCTTCGGTAGCCCAGACGACGTCAAATCTTTGGGCCAAGCCCATTTAACTCACCCAGCAGTTGTCTTACTTCTAAGTCGAAGACAAACTCAATGTCTTTATCTACATGTAGAAAAACCACACCATTTGTATATAAAAAAAACACAAGGTACTTGATACAGTCCGCTGTAAAAAGTACAATTGAACACTGACCCACATCAATAAGGTGCCAAAAGATACGCAATTGGGCCAGGCATCTCCAGCTGTTGAAAATTTGCAAATTTCCTTGGTTTCCATGGAGTAAGAGCCGTTGCTGGGCACGTGATCTTGACATCAATGATTATTCATTTGTGGCTACAGCCAAAAGTATTGGTCGGAGAGCAACGCGGTTTGCACCATTCGATTTCTCGTCAAAAAATAGGTCGGATTAGCCTCTTACCAGCAGCATTGGAACAGTTTTTCCACTTTTGGATTTTTGCCTGGTATTTTTTCTAATTGAAATCGGCTACATTAACTATGTACAATCGCGACTGGTCATTACTATATTCAACTTTTCCTTATAAGTTATGTGCCCTTCGGTAGCCCAGACGACGTCAAATCTTTGGGCCAAGCCCATTTAACTCACCCAGCAAATGTCTTACTTCTAAGTCGAAGACAAACTCAATGTCTTTATCTACATGTAGAAAAACCACACCATTTGTATATAAAAAAAACACAAGGTACTTGATACAGTCCGCTGTAAAAAGTACAATTGAACACTGACCCACATCAATAAGGTGCCAAAAGATGCGCAATTGGGCCAGGCATCTCCAGCTGTTGAAAAATTGCAAATTTCCTTGGTTTCCATGGAGTAAGAGCCGTTGCTGGGCACGTGATCTTGACATCAATGATTATTCATTTGTGGCTACAGCCAAAAGTATTGGTCGGAGAGCAACGCGGTTTGCACCATTCGATTTCTCGTCAAAAAATACGTCGGATTAGCCTCTTACCAGCAGCATTGGAACAGTTTTTCCACTTTTTGATTTTTGCCTGGTCTTTTTGCTAATTGAAATCGGCTACATTAACTATGTACAATCGCGACTGGTCATTACTATATTCAACTTTTCATTATAAGTTATGTGCCCTTCGGTAGCCCAGACGACGTCAAATCTTTGGGCCAAGCCCATTTAACTCACCCAGCAGTTGTCTTACTTCTAAGTCGAAGACAAACTCAATGTCTTTATCTACATGTAGAAAAACCACACCATTTGTATATAAAAAAACACAAGGTACTTGATACAGTCCGCTGTAAAAAGTACAATTGAACACTGACCCACATCAATAAGGTGCCAAAAGATGCGCAATTGGGCCAGGCATCTCCAGCTGTTGAAAAATTGCAAATTTCCTTGGTTTCCATGGAGTAAGAGCCGTTGCTGGGCACGTGATCTTGACATCAATGATTATTCATTTGTGGCTACAGCCAAAAGTATTGGTCGGAGAGCAACGCGGTTTGCACCATTCGATTTCTCGTCAAAAAATACGTCGGATTAGTCTCTTACCAGCAGCATTGGAACAGTTTTTCCACTTTTGGATTTTTGCCTGGTATTTTTGCTAATTGAAATCGGCTACATTAACTATGTACAATCGCGACTGGTCATTACTATATTCAACTTTTCATTATAAGTTATGTGCCCTTCGGTAGCCCAGACGACGTCAAATCTTTGGGCCAAGCCCATTTAACTCACCCAGCAAATGTCTTACTTCTAAGTCGAAGACAAACTCAATGTCTTGATCTACATGTAGAGAAACCACACCATTTGTATATAAAAAAACACAAGGTACTTGATACAGTCCGCTGTAAAAAGGACAATTGAACACTGACCCACATCAATAAGGTGCCAAAAGATGCGCAATTGGGCCAGGCATCTCCAGCTGTTGAAAAATTGCAAATTTCCTTGGTTTCCATGGAGTAAGAGCCGTTGCCGGGCACGTGATCTTGACATCAATGATTATTCATTTGTGGCTACAGCCAAAAGTATTGGTCGGAGAGCAACGCGGTTTGCACCATTCGATTTCTCGTCAAAAAATACGTCGGATTAGTCTCTTACCAGCAGCATTGGAACAGTTTTTCCACTTTTGGATTTTTGCCTGGTCTTTTTGCGAATTGAAATCGGCTACATTAACTATGTACAATCGCGACTGGTCATTACTATATTCAACTTTTCATTATAAGTTATGTGCCCTTCGGTAGCCCAGACGACGTCAAATCTTTGGGCCAAGCCCATTTAACTCACCCAGCAAATGTCTTACTTCTAAGTCGAAGACAAACTCAATGTCTTTATCTACATGTAGAAAAACCACACCATTTGTATATAAAAAAAAACACAAGGTACTTGATACAGTCCGCTGTAAAAAGTACAATTGAACACTGACCCACATAAATAAGGTGCCAAAAGATGCGCAATTGGGCCAGGCATCTCCAGCTGTTGAAAAATTGCAAATTTCCTTGTTTCCATGGAGTAAGAGCCGTTGCTGGGCACGTGATCTTGACATCAATGATTATTCATTTGTGGCTACAGCCAAAAGTATTGGTCGGAGAGCAACGCGGTTTGCACCATTCGATTTATCGTCAAAAAATACGTCGGATTAGCCTCTTACCAGCAGCATTGGAACAGTTTTTCTACTTTTGGATTTTTGCCTGGTCTTTTTGCGAATTGAAATCGGCTACATTAACTATGTACAATCGCGACTGGTCATTACTATATTCAACTTTTCATTATAAGTTATGTGCCCTTCGGTAGCCCAGACGACGTCAAATCTTTGGGCCAAGCCCATTTAACTCACCCAGCAAATGTCTTACTTCTAAGTCGAAGACAAACTCAATGTCTTTATCTACATGTAGAAAAACAACACCATTTGTATATAAAAAAAACACAAGGTACTTGATACAGTCCGCTGTAAAAAGTACAATTGAACACTGACCCACATCAATAAGGTGCCAAAAGATACGCAATTGGGCAGGCATCTCCAGCTGTTGAAATTTGCAAAATTTCCTTGGTTTCCATGGAGTAAGAGCCGTTGCTGGGCACGTGATCTTGACATCAATGATTATTCATTTGTGGCTACAGCCAAAAGTATTGGTCGGAGAGCAAACGCGGTTTGCACCATTCGATTTCTCGTCAAAAAATACGTCGGATTAGCCTCTTACCAGCAGCATTGGAACAGTTTTTCCACTTTTGGATTTTTGCCTGGTATTTTTTCTAATTGAAATCGGCTACATTAACTATGTACAATCGCGACTGGTCATTACTATATTCAACTTTTCATTATAAGATTATGTGCCCTTCGGTAGCCCAGACGACGTCAAATCTTTGGGCCAAGCCCATTTAACTCACCCAGCAAATGTCTTACTTCTAAGTCGAGACAAATCAATGTC
Organism: Liolophura sinensis; assembly: GCF_032854445.1. Lineage (NCBI taxonomy): Eukaryota > Metazoa > Mollusca > Polyplacophora > Chitonida > Chitonidae > Liolophura > Liolophura sinensis. Next base: position 43,718 of record NW_027018138.1, on the reverse strand, counting down.
TTTATCTACATGTAGAAAAACCACACCATTTGTAATATAAAAAAAAACACAAGGTACTTGATACAGTCCGCTGTAAAAGTACAATTGAACACTGACCCACATCAATAAGGTGCCAAAAGATGCGCAATTGGGCCAGGCATCTCCAGCTGTTGAAAAAATTGCAAATTTCCTTGGTTTCCATGGAGTAAGAGCCGTTGCTGGGCACGTGATCTTGACATCAATGATTATTCATTTGTGGCTACAGCCAAAAGTATTGGTCGGAGAGCAACGCAGTTTGCACCATTCGATTTCTCGTCAAAAATACGTCGGATTAGCCTCTTACCAGCAGCATTGGAACAGTTTTTCTACTTTTGGATTTTTGCCTGGTCTTTTTGCTAATTGAAATCGGCTACATTAACTATGTACAATCGCGACTGGTCATTACTATATTCAACTTTTCATTATAAGTTATGTGCCCTTCGGTAGCCCAGACGACGTCAAATCTTTGGGCCAAGCCCATTTAACTCACCCAGCAGTTGTCTTACTTCTAAGTCGAAGACAAACTCAATGTCTTTATCTACATGTAGAAAAACCACACCATTTGTATATAAAAAAACACAAGGTACTTGATACAGTCCGCTGTAAAAAGTACAATTGAACACTGACCCACATCAATAAGGTGCCAAAAGATGCGCAATTGGGCCAGGCATCTCCAGCTGTTGAAAAATTGCAAATTTCCTTGGTTTCCATGGAGTAAGAGCCGTTGCTGGGCACGTGATCTTGACATCAATGATTATTCATTTTGTGGCTACAGCCAAAAGTATTGGTCGGAGAGCAACGCGGTTTGCACCATTCGATTTCTCGTCAAAAAATACGTCGGATTAGTCTCTTACCAGCAGCATTGGAACAGTTTTTCCACTTTTGGATTTTTGCCTGGTATTTTTGCGAATTGAAATCGGCTACATTAACTATGTACAATCGCGACTGGTCATTACTATATTCAACTTTTTATTATAAGTTATGTGCCCTTCGGTAGCCCAGACGACGTCAAATCTTTGGGCCAAGCCCATTTAACTCACCCAGCAAATGTCTTACTTCTAAGTCGAAGACAAACTCAATGTCTTTATCTACATGTAGAGAAACCACACCATTTGTATATAAAAAAAAACACAAGGTACTTGATACAGTCCGCTGTAAAAAGGACAATTGAACACTGACCCACATCAATAAGGTGCCAAAAGATGCGCAATTGGGCCAGGCATCTCCAGCTGTTGAAAAATTGCAAATTTCCTTGGTTTCCATGGAGTAAGAGCCGTTGCTGGGCACGTGATCTTGACATCAATGATTATTCATTTGTGGCTACAGCCAAAAGTATTGGTCGGAGAGCAACGCGGTTTGCACCATTCGATTTCTCGTCAAAAAATACGTCGGATTAGCCTCTTACCAGCAGCATTGGAACAGTTTTTCTACTTTTGGATTTTTGCCTGGTCTTTTTGCGAATTGAAATCGGCTACATTAACTATGTACAATCGCGACTGGTCATTACTATATTTAACTTTTCATTATAAGTTATGTGCCCTTCGGTAGCCCAGACGACGTCAAATCTTTGGGCAAAGCCCATTTAACTCACCCAGCAGTTGTCTTACTTCTAAGTCGAAGACAAACTCAATGTCTTTATCTACATGTAGAAAAACCACACCATTTGTATATAAAAAAAACACAAGGTACTTGATACAGTCCGCTGTAAAAAGTACAATTGAACACTGACCCACATCAATAAGGTGCCAAAAGATGCGCAATTGGGCCAGGCATCTCCAGCTGTTGAAAAATTGCAAATTTCCTTGGTTTCCATGGAGTAAGAGCCGTTGCTGGGCACGTGATCTTGACATCAATGATTATTCATTTGTGGCTACAGCCAAAAGTATTGGTCGGAGAGCAACGCGGTTTGCACCATTCGATTTCTCGTCAAAAGATACGTCGGATTAGCCTCTTACCAGCAGCATTGGAACAGTTTTTCCACTTTTGGATTTTTGCCTGGTCTTTTTGCGAATTGAAATCGGCTACATTAACTATGTACAATCGCGACTGGTCATTACTATATTCAACTTTTCATTATAAGTTATGTGCCCTTCGGTAGCCCAGACGACGTCAAATCTTTGGGCCAAGCCCATTTAACTCACCCAGCAGTTGTCTTACTTCTAAGTCGAAGACAAACTCAATGTCTTTATCTACATGTAGAAAAACCACACCATTTGTATATAAAAAAAACACAAGGTACTTGATACAGTCCGCTGTAAAAAGTACAATTGAACACTGACCCACATCAATAAGGTGCCAAAAGATACGCAATTGGGCCAGGCATCTCCAGCTGTTGAAAATTTGCAAATTTCCTTGGTTTCCATGGAGTAAGAGCCGTTGCTGGGCACGTGATCTTGACATCAATGATTATTCATTTGTGGCTACAGCCAAAAGTATTGGTCGGAGAGCAACGCGGTTTGCACCATTCGATTTCTCGTCAAAAAATACGTCGGATTAGCCTCTTACCAGCAGCATTGGAACAGTTTTTCCACTTTTGGATTTTTGCCTGGTATTTTTAGGGATCCCGTTCTTCCGGAACGGGATCCCTATTGTATTCGTTCTGTTTTTTCTTATTATTATTATTATTAGGGATCCCGTTCTCCCGAACGGGATCCCTTTTGTTATTGTTCTGTTTTTTCTTATTAGGGATCCCGTTCTCCCGAACGGGATCCCTTTTGTTATTGTTCTGTTTTTTCTTATTAGGGATCCCGTTCTTCCGGAACGGGATCCCTATTGTTATTGTTCTGTTTTTTCTTATTATTATTATTATTATTATTATTTTTTTTTTTCGATTTTGTTAGCAGCAGAACTCCAACACCGTTCAACATAGAAGTTCAAAATTTTGCACACATAATCTAGCGGAAATTTTCTAGGGGTATATTTTTTTTTTTTTGGCTATGTCACGTGGTTCGGCCGCCATATTGGATTATGTGTAAAATCTTTAAAAATCTTCTTCTCCAGAACCACTGAACCGATCATTGTCAAATTTAACATGCAACTAGTAGGTCATGAGTTCTTTAAAGTTTGCGAAAATCGTTCAGATCCAATTAAAACTCCGGAAGCTCGCCATTGGTCAAATTTATGACGTCACAAAAAGTTCTCAAAGTTCATTTGTTCTAAACGAATTCTGATGTATCTTGAGCTGCTGATTCCGAATCTGGTTGTATTTTTTGCATATCTGTGTAACTTTTTGAGATATGAGCAAAAAACTAAAAAAATATCGTAATTTCAATGGCGTTTTAATCGAGAACTATGGCAGCTAGAAATGTGCAAATTGCATGAAAATGTAGTTCAAGACACGCTCTTTCGATCATTCGTCAACGGATTTGAGCTCCGATTAAAAGTTTTCTCGCTAGAAGCGTTTAAAAAAAAACACCGTTTTTGTTTAGAAAAAGATGGGAATCCTATTGCTTTAACATGGAGTTAGATGGGGAATGGACTGGATTTGTAGTATTTGACCTGATGCTTTCGGCTACACTGTCCGTGATCTCCCGAAACCGTTGTAGGATGACATTCAGCTATACAGTACTATATTAGATGGCGTAGAGATCTAACTACAAGAGTAAACGGCATGCAACTGTGAAAGTTAGCTTTGTTTTGCGTAGACCTCGTCCTCTTTACTACACGTTAAACAGGCCAGGGTAATTGACAGACATGGACATGTGCCGTGGCCCAAGTGCGGGCTTTCTATTGATGGCCGAGCTATCATGAGAGCCGTGAGTCTGTGCATGGCGTGTCGTGGATTGAGATGTGAATGTACAAACTTGCTGTTACACTGGTCGTGTTTTTGCGTTATTTCTTACAAATAGCGGGCTAAGTCTGCCAAGGAACGACCGTTTTTCACTAGGCATAGCCTAACTTCATTAAGTTCGCCGATCTATTCACGGGAATGCAAATGACCGGCCGACTGCCTCAGTGACAAACGGTGTAAGGTCGCATGGAAACTTTGAAAGCCGTGTATGTGGAACATGTGTCCTTCGAACACAGAAGATGAAGGGGAAAACGTCATCGATCCGATCCGGGATCCCGGCCTAGGATCTGCTATTCGCAGATCCATTCTAGTTATTATTATTATTATTATTATTTTTTTTTTTCGATTTTGTTAGCAGCAGAACTCCAACACCGTTCAACATAGAAGTTCAAAATTTTGCACACATAATCTATCGGAAATTTTCTAGGGGTATATTTTTTTTTTTTTGGCTATGTCACGTGGTTCGGCCGCCATATTGGATTTTGTGTATAATCTTTAAAAATCTTCTTCTCCAGAACCACTGAACCGATCATTGTCAAATTTAACATGCTACTAGTAGGTTATGAGTTCTTTAAAGTTTGCGAAAATGGTTCACTTCCGATCAAAACTCTGGAAGCTCGCCATTGGTCGAATTTATGACGTCACAAAAAGTTCTTAAAGTTCAAATGTTCTGAACGAATTCTGATGTATCTTGAGCTGCTGATTCCGAATCTGGTTGTATTTTTTGCATATCTGTGTAACTTTTTGAGATATGAGCAAAAAACTAAAAAAATTACGTAATTTCAATGGCGTTTTAATCGAGAACTATGGCAGCTAGAAATGTGCAAATTGCATGAAAATGTAGTTCAAGACACGCTCTTTCGATCATTCGTCAACGGATTTGAGCTCCGATTAAAAGTTTTCTCGCTAGAAGCGTTTAAAAAACAACACCGTTTTTGTTTAGAAAAAGATGGGAATCCTATTGCTTTAACATGGAGTTAGATGGGGAATGGACTGGATTTGTAGTATTTGACCTGATGCTTTCGGCTACACTGTCCGTGATCTCCCGAAACCGTTGTAGGATGACATTCAGCTATACAGTACTATATTAGATGGCGTAGAGATCTAACTACAACAGTAAACGGCATGCAACTGTGAAAGTTAGCTTTGTTTTGCGTAGACCTCGTCCTCTTTACTACACGTTAAAGAGGCCAGGGTAATTGACAGATATGGACATGTGCCGTGGCCCAAGTGCGGGCTTTCTATTGATGGCCGAGCTATCATGAGAGCCGTGAGTCTGTGCTTGGCGTGTCGTGGATTGAGATGTGAATGTACAAACTTGCTGTTACACTGGTCGTGTTTTTGCGTTATTTCTTACAAATAGCGGGCTAAGTCTGCCAAGGAACGACCGTTTTTCACTAGGCATAGCCTAACTTCATTAAGTTCGCCGATCTATTTACGGGAATGCAAATGACCGGCCGACTGCCTCAGTGACAAACGGTGTAAGGTCGCATGGAAACTTTGAAAGCCGTGTATGTGGAACATGTGTCCTTCGAACACAGAACATGAAGGGGAAAACGTCATCGATCCGATCCGGGATCCCGGCCTAGGATCTGCTATTCGCAGATCCATTCTAGTTATTATTATTATTATTATTTTTTTTTTTCGATTTTGTTAGCAGCAGAACTCAAACACCGTTCAAGACAGAAATTCCAAATTTTGCACACATAATCTTGTGGAAATTTTCTAGGGGTATATTTTTTCTTTTTTGGCTATGTCACGTGGTTCGGCCGCCATATTGGATTTTGTGTAAAATCTTTAAAAATCTTCTTCTCCAGAACCACTGAACCGATCAATGTCAAATTTGACATGCAACTAGTAGGTCACGAGTTCTTTTAAGTTTGCGAAAATGGCTTACTTCCGGTCAAAACTCTGGAAGTTCGCTATTGGTCGAATTTATGACGTCACAAAAAGTTCTCAAAGTTCAATTGTTCTCAACGTATTCTGATGTATCCTGAGCTGCTGATTTCGAATCTGCTTACATTTTTTACATATCTGTGTAAGTTTTTACGATATAAGCAAAAAACTCAAGAAAGTGACGTAAATTCAATGACCTGTAACTCGAGAACTATGACAGCTAGAAATGTGCAACCTGCACGAAATTGTAGCCCAAGGCATGCTCTTTCGAGCATTCGTCAACAGATTTGAGCTCCGATCAATAGTTTTTTTGCTAGTAGCGTTTAAATGACAACACCGTTTTTTGTGAAGAAAAAGGTGGGAATCCTATTGCTTTAACATGGAGTTAGATGGGGACTGGACTGGGTTTGTAGTATTTGACCTGATGCTTTCGGCTACACTGTCCGTGATCTCCCGAAACCGTTGTACGATGACATTGATTCCATTTCCCATCTAACTCTAGTACATGATGGCGTAGAGATCTAACTACAACAGCAAACGACGTGGACCTGTGAAAGTTAGCTTTGTTTTGCGCAGACCTCGTGCTCCTTACAATACGTTAAACAGGCCAGGGTGATTGACAGATATGGACATGTGCCGTGGTCCAAGTGCTGATTTTCTAACGATGGCCGAGCTATCAGTGGAGCAGTGAGTCTGTGCATGGCATGTCGTGGATTGAGATGTGAATGTACAAACTTGCTGTTACACTGGTCGTGTTTTTACCTTATTTCTTACAAATAGCGGGCAAAGTGTGCCAAGGAACGACCGTTTTTCACTGGACATAGCGTAGCATCATTAAGGTCGCCGATCTATTCGAGGAATGCAAATGACCGGCCGACTGCATCAGTGACAAACGGTGTAAGGTTGCAAGGTAACTTTGAAAGCCGTGTTTGTGGAACATGTGTCCTTCGGACAAAGATCATGAAGGGGAAAACGTCATCGATCCGATCCGGGATCCCGGCCAAGGATCTGCTATTCGCAGATCCATTCTAGTTAGGGATCCCGTTCTTCCCGAACGGGATCCCTATTGTTATTGTTCTGTTTTTTCTTATTATTAGGGATCCCGTTCTCCCGAACGGGATCCCTTTTGTTATTGTTCTGTTTTTTCTTATTATTATTAGGGATCCCGTTCTCCCGAACGGGATCCCTATTGTTATTGTTCTGTTTTTTCTTATTATTATTATTATTATTATTATTATTATTATTATTATTTTTTTTTTTCGATTTTGTTAGCAGTAGAACTCAAACACCGATGAACATAGAGGTCTCAAATTTTGTTCACATAATCTAGCGGAAATTTTCTAGGGGTATATTTTTTTTTTTTGGCTATGTCACGTGGTTCGGCCGCCATATTGGATTTTGTGTAAAACATTTAAAAATCTTCTTCTCCAGAACCACTGCACAGATCGTTTTCAAATTCGGCATGCAGCTAGTAGGTCACGAGTTCTTTAAAGTTTGCAAAAATGGTTCACTTCCGGTTAAAACTCTGGAAGCTCGCCATTGGTCGAATTTGTGACGTCACAAAAAGTTCTCAAAGTTCAAATGTTCTGAACGTATTCTGATGTATTTTGAGCCGCTGATTCCGAATCTGCCTATACTTTCTTTATATCTGTATAACTTTTTGAGATATTAGCAAAAAACTCAAAAAAGTTACGTAAGTTCAATGACATGTAACTCAAGAACTATGGCAGCTAGAAATGTGCAACCTGCACGAAATTGTAGCCCAAGACATGCTCTTTCGATCATTCGTCAACGGATTTGAGCTCCGTTTAATAGTTTTCTCGCTACAAGCGTTTAAAGAACAACACCGTTTTTTGTTTAGAAAAAGGTGGGAATCCTATTGCTTTAACATGCAGTTAGATGGGGACTGGACTGGGTTTGTAGTATTTGACCTAATGCTTTCGGCTACACTGTCCGTGATCTCCCAAAACGGTTGTGGGATGACATTGATTCCAGTTCCCATTTAACTCCAGTACTCTATTAGATGGCGTAGAGAACTAACTACAACAGCAAACGAAGTGGACCTGTAAAAGTTAGCTTTGTTTTGCGCAGACCTCGTGCTCTTTACTATACGTTAAACAGTCCAGGGAGATTGACAGAGATGGACATGTGCCGTGGTCTAAGTGCTGACTTTCTAACGATGGCCGAGCTATCAGTGGAGCAGTGAGTCCATGCATGGCAGGTCGTGGATTGAGATGTGAATGTAGAAACTTGCTGTTACACTGGTCGTGTTTTTGCCATATTTCTTAAAAATAGCGGGCTAAATCTGCCAAGAAACGACCGTTTTTCACTGGGCATAGCGTAGCATCATTAGGGTCCTCGATCTATTCGAGGGAATACAAATGGCCGGCCGACTGCCTCAGTGACAAACGGTGTAAGGTCGCATGGAAACTTTGAAAGCCGTGTATGTGGAAAATGTGTCCTTCGAACACAGAACATGAAGGGGAAAACGTCATCGATCAGATCCGGGATCCCGGCCTAGGATCTGCTATTCGCAGATCCATTCTAGTTATTAGGGATCCCGTTCTCCCGAACGGGATCCCTATTGTAATCGTTCTGTTTTTTCTTATTAGGGATCCCGTTCTCCCGAACGGGATCCCTTTTGTAATTGTTCGGTTTTTTCTTATTATTATTATTATTATTATTATTATTATTTTTTTTTCACCGACTTTGTTAGCAAGGAAACTTTTTTACCGTTCAACATAGAGGTCTCAAATTTTGCACACAAATTCTGGCGGGGATTTTTCAGGGATAAATTCTCCATTTTTTTTTCATGTCACGTGGTTCGGCCGCCATATTGGATTTTGTGTAAAATCTTTAAAAATCTTCTTCTCAAGAACCACTGAACCGATCGTTTTCAAATTTGACATGGGGCTAGTGAGTGAAGAGTTCTTTAAAGTTTGCGAAAATGGTTTACTTCCGGTCAAAATTCTGGAAGCTCGCCATTGGTCGAATTTGTGACGTCACAAAAAGTTCTCAAAGTTCATTTGTTCTGAACGTATTCTGATGTATCTTGAGCTGCTGATTCCGAATCTGTTTGTATTTTTTGCATATCTGTGTAACTTTTTGAGATATTAGCAAAAAACTCAAAAAAATTACGTAAGTTCAATGACCTGTAACTCGAGAACTATGACAGCTAGAAATGTGCAACCTGCACGAAATTGTAGCCCAAGACATGCTCTTTCGAGCATTCGTCAACGGATTTGAGCTCCGATCAATAGTTTTTTCGCTACAAGCGTTTAAATCACAACACCGTTTTTTGCTCAGAAAAAGATGGGAATCCTATTGCTTTAACATGGAGTTAGATGGGGACTGGACTGGGTTTGTAGTATTTGACCTGATGCTTTCGACTACACTGTCCGTGATCTCCCGAAACGGTTGTAGGATGACATTGATTCCAGTTCCCATCTAACTCCAGTACTCTATTAGATGGCGAAGAGATCTAACTACAACAGCAAACGACGTGGACCTGTAAAAGTTAGCTTTGTTTTGCGCAGACCTCGCCCTTTTTACTATACGTTAAACAGGCAAGGGTGATTAACAGATATGGACATGTGCCGTGGTCCAAGTGCTGACTTTCTAACGATGGCCGAGCTATCAGTGGAGCAGTGAGTCTGTGCATGGCAGGTCAAGGATTGAGATGTCAATGTACAAACTTGCTGTTACACTGGTCTTGGTTTTGCGTTATTTCTTACAAATAGTGGGCTAAGTCTGCCAAGGAACGACCGGTTTTCACTGGGCATAGCGTAGCATCATAAAGGTCGCCGATCTATTTGAGGGAATGCAAATGACCGGCCGACTGCCTCAGTGACAAACGGTGTAAGGTCGCATGGAAACTTTGAAAGCCGTGAATGTTGAACATGTGTCCTTCGAACACAGAACATGGAGGGGAAAACGTCATCGATCCGATCCGGGATCCCGGCATAGGATCTGCTATTCGCAGATCCATTCTAGTTTCTTATTATTATTATTATTTTTTTTTCACCGACTTTGTTAGCAAGGAAACTTTTTTACTGTTCAACATAGAGGTCTCAAATTTTGCACACATATTCTGGCGGAGATTTTCCAGGGATAAATTCTCCATTTTTTTTTCATGTCACGTGGTTCGGTCGCCATATTGGATTTTGTGTAAAACTTTTAAAAATCTTCTTCTCCAGAACCACTGAACCGATCGATTTCAAATTTGACATGCAGCTAGTAGGTTACGAGTTCTTTAAAGTTTGCAAAAATAGTTCACTTCCGGTCAAAACTCTGGAAGGTCGCTATTGGTCGAATTTGTGACGTCACAAAAAGTTCTTAAAGTTCAAATGTTCTGAACGCATTCTAATGTATCTTGATCTGCTGATTCTGAATCTGGTTATATTTTTTGCATATCTGTGTAACTTTTGGAGATATCAGCAAAAAACTCAAAAAAGTTACGTAATTTCAATGGCGTTTTAATCGAGAACAATAGAAGCTAGAAATGTGCAACCTGCACGAAATTGTAGCCCAAGACATGCTCTTTCGATCATTCGTCAACGGATTTGAGCTCCGATCAAAAGTTTTCTCGCTAGAAGCGTTTAAATGACAACACCGTTTTTCGCTTATAAAAAGATGGGAATCCTATTGCTTTAACATGGAGTTAGATGGGGACTGGACTGGGTTTATAGTATTTGACCTGATGCTTTCGGTTACACTGTCCGTGATCTCCCCAAACGGTTGTAGGATGACATTGATTCCAGTTCCCATCTAACTCCAGTACTCTATTAGATGGCGTAGAGATCTATCTACAACAGCAACATCTATCTACAACTGACATGACTGACGCCTGTCAGTCATATCAGAGTTCGATCCCAGCTTAGCCAATTTGGACGGCGATTAAAATGTTGTCAACTTTAACGTTTTAAGTTGGCTGCTAGGCGTAGTTCGATGTTCTGATCACGAGTGTAGTATTTTTTTTTCTTCGACGCACGGTTTTGTCGCCAATTGCTATGAAAGTGCGAAAAAGTGTAGTTTTCGCCCGTGTTTGAAGGTCACGTGACACAAAACTGCTGCAGCTGTGGAGCTGAAAATGACTGAGTGCAAAGGGCTATATGGGTGCAGTAAAATTGTCCAAAGGCCGATTGGCTATGTTTGGCACTTTGACGTCCCCATGGTATATGATGCATTTTAAATGCATTTGCGACTAAGATGAACACACGAACATTGTAAGCATGTCACCGGAAGTAGTTTGACGTCCTGATCATCAATTTGGAAATATTTCTTGATGGCGACGTACAGTTTTTCCGCATATTGCCATCAAATAGCGAAAAAAGCGCAATTTTTCACCATATTTGGAGGTCTGGTGAGAGATAACCGTTACAACTGTAAAGCTGAAAATCACTGAGTGCAAAGTGTTACACATGTAGTCTATGTGTGCTAAAACTCTTTGATCTATGTCAACAAACACAGGACATGCACGTTTTCAAAGAATTCCTAAGGCAGGTTTACCACATTCGGCACATTTACATAAACCTGCTGTTACAAGAGCCGTGTATTATTGGTTGGGGAAAACGTCATCGATCCGATCCGGGATCCCGGCCTAGGATCTGCTATTCGCAGATCCATTCTAGTTATTATTATTATTATTTTTTTTTCACCGACTTTGTTAGCAAGGAAACTTTTTTACTGTTCAACATAGAGGTCTGAAATTTTGCACACATATTTTGGCGGAGATTTTCCAGGGATAAATTCTCCATTTTTTTTTCATGTCACGTGGTTCGGCCGCCATATTGGATTTTGTGTAAAACCTTTTAAAATCTTCTTCTCCAGAACCACTGAACCGATCGTTTTCAAATTTGACATACAGCTAGTAGGTCACGAGTTCTTCAAAGTTTGCGAAAATGGTTTACTTCCGGTCAAAACTCTGGAAGCTCGCCATTGGTCGAATTTGTGACGTCACAAAAAGTTCTCAAAGTTCAATTGTTCTCAACGTATTCTGATGTATCTTGAGCTGCTGATTCCGAATCTGCTTGTATTTTTTGCATATCTGTGTAACTTTTTGAGATATTAGCAAAAAACTGAAAAAAGTTACGTAATTTCAATGGCTTTTTAATCCAGAACTATAAGAGCTAGAAATGTGCAACCTGCACGAAAATGTAGCCCAAGACATGCTCTTTCGATCATTCGTCAACGGATTTGAGCTCCGATCAATAGTTTTCTCGCCAGAAGCGTTTAAATGACAACACCGTTTTTCGCTTAGAAAAAGATGGGAATCCTATTGCTTTAACATGGAATTAGATGGGGACTGGACTGGGTTTGTAGTATTTGACCTGATGCTTTCGGCTACACTGTCCGTGATCTCCCGAAACGATTGCAGGATGACATTCAGCTATAGAGTACTCTATTAGGTCGCGTAGAATTCTAACTACAAAAGCAAACGACGTGGACCTCTAAAAGTTAGTTTTGTTTTCAGTAGGCCTTGTCTTCGATTGGCTATGTTTAGCACTTTGACGTCCCCATGTTATATGATGCATTTTGAATGCATTTGTGACTAGGATGAACACACGAACATTGTAAGTATACTACCAGACGTAGCTTGACGTCCTAATCATGAATTTGGACATATTTTTTTCCGGCGACGTACAGTTTTTCCGCATAATTGCCATCAAAAGGCGATAAAGCGGAAGTTTTGACCATATTTGGAGGTCTGGTGAGAGATATCCGTTACAGCTGTAAAGCTGAAAATCACTGAGTTCAAAGCGTTACACATGTACTCTATGTCTGCTAATACTCTTTGATCTATGTCAACAAACACAAGACATGCACGTTTTCAAAGAATGTCCTAAGGCAGATTTACCACATTCGGCACATTTCCATAAGCTTGCTTTTACAAGGGCCGTGTATTATTGGTTGGGGAAAACGTCATCGATCCGATCCGGGATCCCGGCCTAGGATCTGCTATTCGCAGATCCATTCTAGTTATTATTATTATTATTTTTTTTTTTCGATTTTGTTAGCAGCAGAACTCCAACACCGTTCAACATAGAAGTTCAAAATTTTGCACACATAATCTAGCGGAAATTTTCTAGGGGTATATTTTTTTTTTTTTGGCTATGTCACGTGGTTCGGCCGCCATATTGGATTTTGTGTAAAACTTTTAAAAATCTTCTTCTCCAGAACCACTGAACCGATCATTGTTAAATTTAACAGGCAACTAGTAGGTCACGAGTTCTTTAAAGTTTGCGAAAATGGTTAACTTCCGGTCAAAACTCTGGAAGCTCGCCATTGGTCGAATTTATGACGTCACAAAAAGTTCTTAAAGTTCATTTGTTCTGAACGAATTCTGATGTATCTTGAGCTGCTGATTCCGAATCTGGTTGTATTTTTTGCATATCTGTGTAACTTTTTGAGATATGAGCAAAAAACTAAAAAAATTACGTAATTTCAATGGCGTTTTAATCGAGAACTATGGCAGCTAGAAATGTGCAAATTGCATGAAAATGTAGTTCAAGACACGCTCTTTCGATCATTCGTCAACGGATTTGAGCTCCGATTAAAAGTTTTCTCGCTAGAAGCGTTTAAAAAAACAACACAGTTTTTGTTTAGAAAAAGATGGGAATCCTATTGCTTTAACATGGAGTTAGATGGCGAATGCACTGGATTTGTAGTATTTGACCTGATGCTTTCGGCTACACTGTCCGTGATCTCCCGAAACCGTTGTAGGATGACATTCAGCTATACAGTACTATATTAGATGGCGTAGAGATCTAACTACAACAGTAAACGGCATGCAACTGTGAAAGTTAGCTTTGTTTTGCTTAGACCTCGTCCTCTTTACTACACGTTAAACAGGCCAGGGTAATTGACAGATATGGACATGTGCCGTGGCCCAAGTGCGGGCTTTCTATTGATGGCCGAGCTATCATGAGAGCCGTGAGTCTGTGCATGGCGTGTCGTGGATTGAGATGTGAATGTACAAACTTGCTGTTACACTGGTCGTGTTTTTGCGTTATTTCTTACAAATAGCGGGCTAAGTCTGCCAAGGAACGACCGTTTTTCACTAGGCATAGCCTAACTTCATTAAGTTCGCCGATCTATTCACGGGAATGCAAATGACCGGCCGACTGCCTCAGTGACAAACGGTGTAAGGTCGCATGGAAACTTTGAAAGCCGTGTATGTGGAACATGTGTCCTTCGAACACAGAACATGAAGGGGAAAACGTCATCGATCCGATCCGGGATCCCGGCCTAGGATCTGCTATTCGCAGATCCATTCTAGTTATTAGGGATCCCGTTCTTCCGGAACGGGATCCCTATTGTTATTGTTCTGTTTTTTCTTATTATTATTATTATTATTATTATTTTTTTTTTTCGATTTTGTTAGCAGCAGAACTCCAACACCGTTCAACATAGAAGTTCAAAATTTTGCACACATAATCTAGCGGAAATTTTCTAGGGGTATATTTTTTTTTTTTTGGCTATGTCACGTGGTTCGGCCGCCATATTGGATTTTGTGTAAAATCTTTAAAAATCTTCTTCTCCAGAACCACTGAACCGATCATTGTCAAATTTAACATGCTGCTAGTAGGTCATGAGTTCTTTAAAGTTTGCGAAACAGGTTCACTTCCGATCAAAACTCTAGAAGCTCGCCATTGGTCGAATTTATGACGTCACAAAAAGTTCTTAAAGTTCATTTGTTTTGAACGTATTCTGGTGTATCTTGAGCTGCTGATTCCGAATCTGGTTGTATTTTTTCCATATCTGTGTAACTTTTAGAGATATGAGAAAAAAACTAAAAAAATTACGTAATTTCAATGGCGTTTTAATCGAGAACTATGGCAGCTAGAAATGTGCAAATTGCATGAAAATGTAGTTCAAGACACGCTCTTTCGATCATTCGTCAATGGATTTGAGCTCCGATTAAAAGTTTTCTCGCTAGAAGCGTTTAAAAAACAACACCGTTTTTGTTTAGAAAAAGATGGGAATCCTATTGCTTTAACATGGAGTTAGATGGGGAATGGACTGGATTTGTAGTATTTGACCTGATGCTTTCGGCTACACTGTCCGTGATCTCCCGAAACCGTTGTAGGATGACATTCAGCTATACAGTACTATATTAGATGGCGTAGAGATCTAACTACAACAGTAAACGGCATGCAACTGTGAAAGTTAGCTTTGTTTTGCGTAGACCTCGTCCTCTTTACTACACGTTAAACAGGCCAGGGTAATTGACAGATATGGACATGTGCCGTGGCCCAAGTGCGGGCTTTCTATTGATGGCCGAGCTATCATGAGAGCCGTGAGTCTGTGCATGGCGTGTCGTGGATTGAGATGTGAATGTACAAACTTGCTGTTACACTGGTCGTGTTTTTGCGTTATTTCTTACAAATAGCGGGCTAAGTCTGCAAGGAACGACCGTTTTTCACTAGGCATAGCCTAACTTCATTAAGTTCGCCGATCTATTCACGGGAATGCAAATGACTGGCCGACTGCCTCAGTGACAAACGGTGTAAGGTCGCATGGAAACTTTGAAAGCCGTGTATGTGGAACATGTGTTCTTCGAACACAGAACATGAAGGGGAAAACGTCATCGATCCGATCCGGGATCCCGGCCTAGGATCTGCTATTCGCAGATCCATTCTAGTTATTATTATTAGGGATCCCGTTCTCCCGAACGGGATCCCTATTGTAATCGTTCTGTTTTTTCTTATTATTATTATTATTATTATTTTTTTTTCACCGACTTTGTTCGCATGGAAACTTTTTTACCGTTCAACATACAGGTCTGAAATTTTGCACACATAATCTGGCGGTGAATATCTCGGGACAAATTCTCCACTTTTTTGCTATGTCACGTGGTTCGGACGCCATATTGGATTTTGTGTAAAATCTTTAAAAATCTTCTTCTCAAGAACCACTGAACCGATCCTTTTCAAATTTGACATGCAGCTAGTAGGTTACGAGTTCTTTAAAGTTTGCGAAAATGGTTCACTTCCGGTCAAAACTCTGGAAGTTCGCCTTTGGTCGAATTTGTGACGTCACAAAAAGTTCTCAAAGTTCAAATGTTCTGAACGCATTCTGGTGTATCTTGAGCTGCTAATTCCGAATCTGCTTGTATTTTTTGCATATCTGTTTAACTTTTTGAGATATAAGCAAAAAACTCAAAAAAGTTACGTAACTTCAATGACCTGTAAATCGAGAACTATGACAGCTAGAAATGTGCAACCTGCACGAAATTGTAGCCCAAAACATGCTCTTTCGAGCATTCGTCAATGGATTTGAGCTACGATCAATAGTTTTCACGCTACAAGCGTTTAAATGACAACACCGTTTTTTGTTTAGAAAAAGATGGGAATCCTATTGCTTTAACATGGAGTTAGATGGGGACTGGTCTGGGTTTGTAGTATTTGACCTGATGCTTTCGGCTACACTGTCCGTGATCTCCCGAAACCGTTGTACGATGACATTGATTCCAGTTTCCATCTAACTCCAGTACTCTATTAGATGGTGTAGAGATCTAACTACAACAGCAAACGACGTGGACCTGTAAAGGTTAGCTTTGTTTTGCGCAGGCCTCGTGCTCTTTACTATACATTAAACAGGCCAGGGTGATTGACAGATATGGACATGTGCCGCGGTCCAAGTGTTGACTTTCTAACGATTGTCGAGCTATCAGTGGAGCTGTGAGTCTGTACAAACTTCCTGTTACACTGGTCGTGTTTTAGCGTTATTTCTTACAAATAGCGGGCTATGTCTGCCAAAGAACGACCGTTTTTCACTGGGCATAGCGTAGCATCATCAAGGTCGCTGATATATTCGAGGGAATGCAAATGACCGGCCGACTACCTCAGTGACAAACGGTGTAAGGTCGCATGGAAACTTTGAAAGCGGTGTATGTGGAACATGTGTCCTTCGAACACAGATCATGAAGGGGAAAACGTCATCGATCCGATCCGGGATCCCGGCCTAGGATCTGCTGTTCGCAGATCCATTCTAGTTATTATTATTATTATTTTTTTTTCACCGACTTTGTTCGCATGGAAACTTTTTTACCGTTCAACATACAGGTCTGAAATTTTGCATACATAATCTAGCGGTAAATATCTCGGGACAAATTCTCCACTTTTTTGCTATGTCACGTGGTTCGGCCGCCATATTGGATTTTGTGTAAAATCTTTAAAAATCTTCTTCTCAAGAACCACTGAACCGATCGGTTTCAAACTTGACATGCAGCTAGTAAGTCACGAGTTCTTCAAAGTTTGCGAAAATGGTTCACTTCCGGTCAAAATTCTGGAAGCTCGCCATTGGTCGAATTTGTGACGTCACAAAAAGTTCTCAAAGTTCAATTGTTCTGAACGTATTCTGGTGTATCTTGAGCTGGTGATTCTGAATCTGCTTGTGTTTTTGGCATATCTGTGTAATTTTTTGAGATATAAGCAAAAAACTCAAAAAAGTGACGTAAATTCAATGACCTGTAACTCGAGAACTATGACAGCTAGAAATGTGCAACCTGCACGAAATTGTAGCCCAAGACATGCTCTTTCGATCATTCGTCAACAGATTTGAGCTCCGATCAATAGTTTTTTCGCTACAAGCGTTTAAATCACAACTCCGTTTATTGTTAAAAAAAGATGGGAATCCCATTGCTTTAACATGGAGTTAGATGGGGACTGGACTGGGTTTGTAGTATTTGACCTGATGTTTCGGCCACACTGTCCGTGATCTCCCGAAACGGTTGTGGGATGACATTGATACCAGTTCCCATCTATCTCCAGTACTCTATTAGATGGCGTAGAGATCTAACTTCAACAGCAAACGACGTGGACCTGTAAAAGTTAGCTTTGTTTTGCGCAGACCTCGTGCTCTTTACTATACGTTAAACAGACCAGGGTGATTGACAGATATGGACATGTGCCCTGGTATAACTGCTGACTTTCTAACGGTGGCCGAGCTATCAGTGGAGCTGTGAGTCTGTGCATGGCAGGTCGTAGATTGAGATGTGAATATACAAACTTGCTGTTACACTGGTCGTGTTTTTGCCTTATTTCTTACAAATAGCGGGCTAAGTCTGCCAAGGGACGACCGTTTTTCACTGGGCATAGCGTAGAGTCATCAAGGTCGCTGATCTATTCGAGGGAATGGAAATGACCGGCCGACTGCCTCAGTGACAAACGGTGTAAGGTCGCATGGAAACTTTGAAAGCCGTGTATATGGAATATGTGTCCTTCGAACACAGAACATGAAGGGGAAAACGTCATCGATCCGATCCGGGATCCCGGCCTAGGATCTGCTATTCGCAGATCCATTCTAGTTTCTTATTATTAGGGATCCCGTTCTCCGGAACGGGATCCCTATTGTAATCGTTCTGTTTTTTCTTATTATTATTATTTTTTTTTCACCGACTTTGTTCGCATGGAAACTTTTTTACCGTTCAACATACAGGTCTGAAATTTTGCATACATAATTTAGCGGTAAATATCTCGGGACAAATTCTCCACTTTTTTGCTATGTCACGTGGTTCGGCCGCCATATTGGATTTTGTGTAAAATCTTTAAAAATCTTCTTCTCAAGAACCACTGAACCGATCGGTTTCAAACTTGACATGCAGCTAGTAAGTCACGAGTTCTTCAAAGTTTGCGAAAATGGTTCACTTCCGGTCAAAATTCTGGAAGCTCGCCATTGGTCGAATTTGTGACGTCACAAAAAGTTCTCAAAGTTCAATTGTTCTGAACGTATTCTGGTGTATCTTGAGCTGGTGATTCTGAATCTGCTTGTGTTTTTGGCATATCTGTGTAATTTTTTGAGATATAAGCAAAAAACTCAAAAAAGTGACGTAAATTCAATGACCTGTAACTCGAGAACTATGACAGCTAGAAATGTGCAACCTGCACGAAATTGTAGCCCAAGACATGCTCTTTCGATCATTCGTCAACAGATTTGAGCTCCGATCAATAGTTTTTTCGCTACAAGCGTTTAAATCACAACTCCGTTTATTGTTAAAAAAAGATGGGAATCCCATTGCTTTAACATGGAGTTAGATGGGGACTGGACTGGGTTTGTAGTATTTGACCTGATGTTTCGGCCACACTGTCCGTGATCTCCCGAAACGGTTGTGGGATGACATTGATACCAGTTCCCATCTATCTCCAGTACTCTATTAGATGGCGTAGAGATCTAACTTCAACAGCAAACGACATGGACCTGTAAAAGTTAGCTTTGTTTTGCGCAGACCTCGTGCTCTTTACTATACGTTAAACAGACCAGGGTGATTGACAGATATGGACATGTGCCCTGGTATAACTGCTGACTTTCTAACGGTGGCCGAGCTATCAGTGGAGCTGTGAGTCTGTGCATGGCAGGTCGTAGATTGAGATGTGAATATACAAACTTGCTGTTACACTGGTCGTGTTTTTGCCTTATTTCTTACAAATAGCGGGCTAAGTCTGCCAAGGGACGACCGTTTTTCACTGGGCATAGCGTAGAGTCATCAAGGTCGCTGATCTATTCGAGGGAATGGAAATGACCGGCCGACTGCCTCAGTGACAAACGGTGTAAGGTCGCATGGAAACTTTGAAAGCCGTGTATATGGAATATGTGTCCTTCGAACACAGAACATGAAGGGGAAAACGTCATCGATCCGATCCGGGATCCCGGCCTAGGATCTGCTATTCGCTGATCCATTCTAGTTATTATTATTATTATTATTTTTTTTTTTCGATTTTGTTAGCAGCAGAACTCCAACACCGTTCAACATAGAAGTTTAAAATTTTGTACACACAATCTAGAGGAAATTTTCTAGGGGTATATTTTGTTTTTTTTTGCTATGTCACGTGGTTCGGCCGCCATATTGGATTATGTGTAAAATCTTTAAAAATCTTCTTCTCCAGAACCACTGAACCGATCGTTCTCAAATTTGACATGCAACTAGTAAGTCAGGAGTTCTTCAAAGTTTGCGAAAATGGTTCACTTCCGGTCAAAACTCTGGAAGCTCGCCATTGGTCGAATTTGTGACGTCACAAAAAGTTCCCATAGTTCATATGTTCTGAACGTATTCTGATGTATCTTGAGCTGCTGATTCCGAATCTGGTTGTATTTTTTGCATATCTGTGTAACTTTTTGAGATATCAGCCAAAAAATCAATAAAGTTACGTAACTTCAATGACCTGTAACTCGAGAACTAGGACAGCTAGAAACGTGCAACCTGCACGAAATTGTAGCCCAAGACATGCTCTTTCGAGCATTCGTCAACGGATTTCAGCTCCGATCAATAGTTTTTTCGCTACAAGCGTTTAAATGACAACACCGTTTTTTGTTTAGAAAAAGGTGGGAATCCTATTGCTTTAACATGGAGTTAGATGGGGACTGGACTGGGTTTATAGTATTTGACCTGATGCTTTCGGCCACACTGTCCGTGATCTCCCGAAACAGTTGTAGGATGACATTGATTCCAGTTCCCATCTATCTCCAGTACTCTATTAGAAGGCGTAGAGATCTAACTACAACAGCAAATGACATGGACCTGTAAAAGTTAACTTTGTTTTGCGCAGACCTCGCCCTCTTTACTATACGTTAAACAGTCCAGGGTGATTAACAGATATGGACATGTGAACTGGTCCAAGTGCTGACTTTCCAACGATGGCCGAGCTATCAGGGGAGCAGTGAGTCTGTGCATGGCATGTCGTGGATTGAGATGTGAATGTACAAACCTGCTGTTACATTGGTCGTGTTTTTGCCTGATTTCTTACAATTAGCGGGCTAAATCTGCCAAGGAACGACCGTTTTTCACTGGGCATAGCGTAGCATCATTAAGGTCGCCGATCTATATGAGGGAATGCAAATGACCGGCCGACTGCATCAGTGACAAACGGTGTAAGGTCGCAAGGTAACTTTGAAAGCCGTGTTTGTGGAACATGTATCCTTCGAACAAAGATCATAAAGGGGAAAACGTCATCGATCAGATCCGGGATCCCGGCCTAGGATCTGCTATTCGCAGATCCATTCTAGTTAGGGATCCCGTTCTCCCGAACGGGATCCCTATTATAATCGTTCTGTTTTTTCTTATTATTAGGGATCCCGTTCTTCCGGAACGGGATCCCTATTGTATTCGTTCTGTTTTTAGGGATCCCGTTCTTCCGGAACGGGATCCCTATTGTTATTGTTCTGTTTTTTCTTATTATTATTATTATTATTATTATTTTTTTTTTTCGATTTTGTTAGCAGCAGAACTCCAACACCGTTCAACATAGAAGTTCAAAATTTTGCACACATAATCTAGCGGAAATTTTCTAGGGGTATATTTTTTTTTTTTTGGCTATGTCACGTGGTTCGGCCGCCATATTGGATTTTGTGTAAAATCTTTAAAAATCTTCTTCTCCAGAACCACTGAACCGATCATTGTCAAATTTAACATGCTGCTAGTAGGTCATGAGTTCTTTAAAGTTTGCGAAACAGGTTCACTTCCGATCAAAACTCTAGAAGCTCGCCATTGGTCGAATTTATGACGTCACAAAAAGTTCTTAAAGTTCATTTGTTTTGAACGTATTCTGGTGTATCTTGAGCTGCTGATTCCGAATCTGGTTGTATTTTTTCCATATCTGTGTAACTTTTAGAGATATGAGAAAAAAACTAAAAAAATTACGTAATTTCAATGGCGTTTTAATCGAGAACTATGGCAGCTAGAAATGTGCAAATTGCATGAAAATGTAGTTCAAGACACGCTCTTTCGATCATTCGTCAATGGATTTGAGCTCCGATTAAAAGTTTTCTCGCTAGAAGCGTTTAAAAAACAACACCGTTTTTGTTTAGAAAAAGATGGGAATCCTATTGCTTTAACATGGAGTTAGATGGGGAATGGACTGGATTTGTAGTATTTGACCTGATGCTTTCGGCTACACTGTCCGTGATCTCCCGAAACCGTTGTAGGATGACATTCAGCTATACAGTACTATATTAGATGGCGTAGAGATCTAACTACAACAGTAAACGGCATGCAACTGTGAAAGTTAGCTTTGTTTTGCGTAGACCTCGTCCTCTTTACTACACGTTAAACAGGCCAGGGTAATTGACAGATATGGACATGTGCCGTGGCCCAAGTGCGGGCTTTCTATTGATGGCCGAGCTATCATGAGAGCCGTGAGTCTGTGCATGGCGTGTCGTGGATTGAGATGTGAATGTACAAACTTGCTGTTACACTGGTCGTGTTTTTGCGTTATTTCTTACAAATAGCGGGCTAAGTCTGCCAAGGAACGACCGTTTTTCACTAGGCATAGCCTAACTTCATTAAGTTCGCCGATCTATTCACGGGAATGCAAATGACTGGCCGACTGCCTCAGTGACAAACGGTGTAAGGTCGCATGGAAACTTTGAAAGCCGTGTATGTGGAACATGTGTTCTTCGAACACAGAACATGAAGGGGAAAACGTCATCGATCCGATCCGGGATCCCGGCCTAGGATCTGCTATTCGCAGATCCATTCTAGTTTCTTATTATTATTATTTTTTTTTCACAGAGTTTGTTAGCAAGGAAACTTTTTCACCGTTCAACATATAGGTTCCAAATTTTGCACACATAATCTGGCAGTGAATATCTCGGGACAAATTCTCCATTTTTTTGCTATGTCACGTGGTTCGGCCGCCATATTGGATTTTGTGTAAAATCTTTAAAAATCTTCTGCCCCAGAACCACTGAACCGATCGTTTTAAAATTTGACATGCAGCTAGTAGATTACGAGTTCTTTAAAGTTTGCGAAAATGGTTTACTTCCGGTCAAAACTCTGGAAGTTCGTCATTGGTCGAATTTGTGACGTCACAAAAAGTTCTCAAAGTTCAAATGTTCTGAACGTATTCTCATGTATTTCGAGCTGCTGATTCCGAATCTGGTTGTATTTTTTGCATATCTGTGTAACTTTTTGAGATATGAGCAAAAAACTAAAAAAATTACGTAATTTTAATGGCGTTTTAATCGAGAACTATGGCAACTAGAAATGTGCAACCTGCACAAAAATGTAGTTCAAGACACGCTCTTTCGATCATTCGTCAACGGATTTGAGCTCCGATTTATAGTTTTCTCGCTACAAGCGTTTAAAAAACAACACCGTTTTTGTTTAGAAAAAGATGGGAATCCCATTGCTTTAACATGGAGTTAGATGGGGAAGGGACTGGATTTGTAGTATTTGGCCTGATGCTTTCGCCTACACTGTCCGTGATCTCACGAAACGGTTGTAGGATGACATTGATTCCAGTTTCCATCTAACTCCAGTATTCTATTAGATGGCGTAGAGATCTAACTACAACAGCAAACGACGTGGGCCTGTAAAAGTTGGCTTTGTTTTGCGCAGACCGTGTCTTGTTTACTGTACGCTAACTAGGTCAGGGTGATTGACATACATGGACATGTGCCCTGGTCCAGGTGTGGACTTTCGGACAACGGCCTAGATATCAGTAGAGCAGTGAGTCTGTACATGGCAGGTCGTGGATTGAGACATAAAAGTACACACTATGAATTTTCTTCTTTCTTTCTTTTCTCTTACCGCTGTCGCGTGTTAGTCATGTCAGAGTTCGATCCCAGGTTAGGCAATTTGTCAGGCGATGAAAATGTTGTCACTTTCAAGATTTTAAGGAGGCTGCTAGGCGTGTTGGATGTTCTGATGACGAATTTGGTGCTTTTTCCTTTCTCCGACGCACAGTTTTGTCGCCAGTTGCCATGAAGGTGCGAAAAAGTGCAATTTTTGCCCATGTTTGGAGGTCACGTGACACAAAACTGCTGCAGATGTGGAAATGAAAATGACTGAGTACAAAGGGCTTTTTGGGTACTCTAGGCGTGCGGAAAATCATTAAAGTGTGTCAATAAATGTGGGAGTTGCAGTGCTTCAAATATTGTCCAAAGGCCGATTTGCTGTATTTGGCTCTTCGACGTCTCCATGTTATATGATGCATTTTCAATGCATTTGTGACCACGATGAAGGCACGGGCATTGTAAGCATGGTACCCGACGTACTTTGACGTCCTGATCATTAATCTGGACTTATTTCTTGATGGCGACGTATAGTTTTGCCGCAAATTGCTATCAAAACGCGAAAAAGCGCAATTTTTCAACATATGCGGAGGTCTGGTAAGAGAAAGCCGTTACAGCTGTAAACCTAAACATCACTGAGTGGAAAGCGCTACACATGTACTCTATGTGTGCTGAAAATCTTCGATCTATGTCAACATTCAAAAGATAAATAAGGGAAAACGTCATCGATCCGATCCGGGATCCCGGCCTAGGATCTGCTATTCGCAGATCCATTCTAGTTATTATTATTATTTTTTTTTCACCGACTTTGTTCGCATGGAAACTTTTTTACCGTTCAACATACAGGTCTGAAATTTTGCACACATAATCTGGCGGTGAATATCTCGGGACAAATTCTCCACTCTTTTGCTATGTCACGTGGTTCGGCCGCCATATTGGATTTTGTGTAAAATCTTTAAAAATCTTCTTCTCAAGAACCACTGAACCGATCGTTTTCAAACTTGACATACAGCTAGTAAGTCACGAGTTCTTTAAAGTTTGCGAAAATGGTTCTCTTCCGGTCAAAATTCTGGAAGCTCGCTATTGGTCGAATTTGTGACGTCACAAAAAGTTCTCAAAGTTCATTTGTTCTGAACGTATTCTGGTGTATCTTGAGCTGCTGATTCTGAATCTGCTTGTGTTTTTTGCATATCTGTGTAACTTTTTGAGATATTAGCAAAAAACCTAAAAAAGTTACGTAATTTGAATGACCTGTAACTCGAGAACTATGACAGCTAGAAATGTGCAACCTGCACGAAATTGTAGCCCAAGACATGCTCTTTCGAGCATTCGTCAATGGATTTGAGCTGCGATCGATAGATTTTTCGCTACAAGCGTTTAAATGACAACACCGTTTTTTGTTTAGAAAAAGGTGGGAATCCCATTGCTTTAACATGGAGTTAGATGGGGTCTGGACTGGGTTTGTAGTATTTGACCTGATGCTTTCGGCTACACTGTCCGTGATTTCCCGAAACGGTTGTAGGATGACATTGATTCCAGTTCCCATCTATCTCCAGTACTCTATTAGAAGGCGTAGAGATCTAACTACAACAGCAAATGACATGGACCTGTAAAAGTTAGCTTTGTTTTGCGCAGACCTCGTGCTCTTTACTATACGTTAAACAGTTCAGGGTGATTGACAGATATGGACATGTGCCGTGGTCCAAGTGCTGACTTTCTAACGCTGGCCAAGCTATCAGTGGAGCTGTGAGTCTGTACAAACTTTGTGTTGCACTAGTCGTGTTTTTGCATTATTTCTTACAATTAATGGGCTAAGTCTGCAAAGGAACGACCGTTTTTCACTGGGCATAGCGTAGCATCATCAAGGTCGCCGATCTATTCGAGGGATTGGAAATGACCGGCCGACTGCCTCAGTGACAAACGGTGTAAGGTCGCATAGAAACTTTGAAAGCCGTGTATGTGGAACATGGGTCCTTCGAACACAGATCATGAAGGGGAAAACGTCATCGATCCGATCCGGGATCCCGGCCTAGGATCTGCTATTCGCAGATCCATTCTAGTTAGGGATCCCGTTCTTCCCGAACGGGATCCCTATTGTAATCGTTCTGTTTTTTCTTATTATTATTTTTTTTTCACAAAGTTTGTTAGCAAGGAAACTTTTACACCGTTCAACATACAGATCCCAAATTTTGCACACATATTTTGGCGGTGTATATCTCGGGACAAATTCTCCATTTTTATGCTATGTCACGTGGTTCGGCCGCCATCTTGGATTTTGTGTAAAACTTTTAAAAATCTTCTTCTCCAGAACCACTGAACCGATTGTTTTCAAATTTGAGATACAGCTAGTAGGTCACGAGTTCTTTAAAGTTTGCGAAAATGGTTCACTTCCGGTCAAAATTCTGGAAGTTCGCCATTGGTCGAATTTGTGACGTCACAAAAAGTTCTAAAAATTCACTTTTTCTCAACGTATTCTGATGTATCTTGAGCTGCTGATTCCGAATCTACATGTATTTTTTGCATATCTGTGTAACTTTTTGAGATATTAGCAAAAAACTAAAAAAATTACGTAATTTCAATGGCCTTTTAATCGAGAACTATGGCAGCTAGAAATGTGCAACCTGCACGAAAATGTAGTTCAAGACACGCTCTTTCGATCATTCGTCAACGGATTTGAGCTCCTATGAATAGTTTTCTCGCTAGAAGCGTTTGAATAACAATACCGTTTTTTGTTTAGAAAAAGATGGGAATCCTATTGCTTCAACATGGAGTTAGATGGGGAATGGAATGGATTTGTAGTATTTGACCTGATGCTTTCGCCTACACTGTCCGTGATCTCCCGAAACGGTTGTAGGATGACATTGATTCCAGTTCCCATCTAACTCCAGTACTCTATTACATCGCGTAGAGATCTAACTACAACAGCAAACGATGTGGGCCTGTAAAAGTTGGCTTTGTTTTGCGCAGACCGTGTCTTCTTTACTATACGCTAACCAGGTCAGGGTGATTGACAGATATGGACATGTGAACTGGTCCAGGTGTGGACTTTCGGACAACAGCCTAGATATCAGTTGAGCAGTGAGTCTGTGCATGGCAGGTCGTGGATTGAGACATAAAAGTACACACTATGAATTTTCTTCTTTCTTTCTTTTCTCTTACCGCTGTCGCGTGTTAGTCATGTCAGAGTTCGATCCCAGGGTTGGCAGTTTGTCAGGCGATGAAAATGTTGTCACCTTCAAGATTTTAAGTAGGCTGCTAGGCGTGTTGGATGTTCTGAGGACGAATTTGGTGCGTTTTCCTTTCTCCGACGCACAGTTTTGTCGCCAGTTGCCATGAAAGTGCGAAAAAGTGCAATTTTCGCCCATGTTTGGAGGTCACGTGACACAAAACTGCTCAAGATGTGGAGCTGAAAATGACTGAGTACAAAGGGCTTTTGGGGTACTCTAGGCGTGCGGAAAATCATTAAAGTGTGTCAATAAATGTGGGAGTTGCAGTGCTTCAAATATTGTCCAAAGGCCGATTTGCTGTATTTGGCTCTTCGACGTCCCCATGTTATATAATGCTTTTTTAATGCATTTGTGACCACGATGAAGGCACGGGTATTGTAAGCATGGTACCCGACGTACTTTGACGTCCTGATCATGAATCTGGACTTATTTCTTGATGGCGACGTATAGTTTTGCCGCCAATTGGAATCAAAACGCGAAAAAGCGCAATTTTTCAACATATGTGGAGGTCTAGTAAGAGAAAACCGTTACAGCTGTAAACGTAAACATCACTGAGTGGAAAGCGCTACACACGTACTCTATGTGTGCTGAAAATCTTCGATCTGTGTCACCATTCAAAGGACAAATAAGGGAAAGCGTCATCGATCCGATCCGGGATCCCGGCCTAGGATCTGCTATTCGCAGATCCATTCTAGTTAGGGATCCCGTTCTTCCCGAACGGGATCCCTATTGTTATTGTTCTGTTTTTTCTTATTATTATTATTAGGGATCCCGTTCTTCCCGAACGGGATCCCTATTGTTATTGTTCTGTTTTTTCTTATTATTATTATTATTAGGGATCCCGTTCTTCCGGAACGGGATCCCTATTGTTATTGTTCTGTTTTTTCTTATTATTATTATTATTATTATTATTTTTTTTTTTCGATTTTGTTAGCAGCAGAACTCCAACACCGTTAAACATAGAAGTTCAAAATTTTGCACACATAATCTAGCGGAAATTTTCTAGGGGTATATTTTTTTTTTTTTGGCTATGTCACGTGGTTCGGCCGCCATATTGGATTTTGTGTAAAATCTTTAAAAATCTTCTTCTCCAGAACCACTGAACCGATCATTGTCAAATTTAACATGCAACTAGTAGGTTATGAGTTCTTTAAAGTTTGCGAAAATGGTTCACTTCCGGTCAAAACTCTGGAAGCTCGCCATTGGTCGAATTTATGACGTCACAAAAAGTTCTTAAAGTTCATTTGTTCTGAACGAATTCTGATGTATCTTGAGCTGCTGATTCCGAATCTGGTTGTATTTTTTGTATATCTGTGTAACTTTTTGAGATATGAGCAAAAAACTAAAAAAATTACGTAATTTCAATGGCGTTTTAATCGAGAACTATGGCAGCTAGAAATGTGCAAATTGCATGAAAATGTAGTTCAAGACACGCTCTTTCGATCATTCGTCAACGGATTTGAGCTCCGATTAAAAGTTTTCTCGCTAGAAGCGTTTAAAAAACAACACCGTTTTTGTTTAGAAAAAGATGGGAATCCTATTGCTTTAACATGGAGTTAGATGGGGAATGGACTGGATTTGTAGTATTTGACCTGATGCTTTCGGCTACACTGTCCGTGATCTCCCGAAATCGTTGTAGGATGACATTCAGCTATACAGTACTATATTAGATGGCGTAAAGATCTAACTACAACAGTAAACGGCATGCAACTGTGAAAGTTAGCTTTGTTTTGCGTAGACCTCGTCCTCTTTACTACACGTTAAACAGGCCAGGGTAATTGACAGATATGGACATGTGCCGTGGCCCAAGTGCGGGCTTTCTATTGATGGCCGAGCTATCATGAGAGCCGTGAGTCTGTGCATGGCGTGTCGTGGATTGAGATGTGAATGTACAAACTTGCTGTTACACTGGTCGTGTTTTTGCCTTATTTCTTACAAATAGCGGGCTAAGTCTGCCAAGGAACGACCGTTTTTCACTAGGCATAGCCTAACTTCATTAAGTTCGCCGATCTATTCACGGGAATGCAAATGACCGGCCGACTGCCTCAGTGACAAACGGTGTAAGGTCGCATGGAAACTTTGAAAGCCGTGTATGTGGAACATGTGTCCTTCGAACACAGAAGATGAAGGGGAAAACGTCATCGATCCGATCCGGGATCCCGGCCTAGGATCTGCTATTCGCAGATCCATTCTAGTTATTATTATTATTATTATTATTATTTTTTTTTTTCGATTTTGTTAGCAGCAGATCTCCAACACCGTTCAACATAGAAGTTTAAAATTTTGCACACACAATCTAAAGGAAATTTTCTAGGGGTATATTTTTTTATTTTTGGCTATGTCACGTGGTTCGGCCGCCATATTGGATTTTGAGTTAAATCTTTAAAAATCTTCTTCTCCAGAACCACTGAACCGATCGTTCTCAAATTTGACATGCTACTAGTAGGTCAGGAGTTCTTTAAAGTTTGCGAAAATGGTTCATTTCCGGTCAAAACTCTGGAAGCTCGCCATTGGTCGAATTTGTGACGTCACAAAAAGTTCTCAAAGTTCATACGTTCTGAACGTATTCTGATGTATCTTGAGCTGCTGATTCCGAATCTGCTTGTATTTTTTCAATATCTGTGTAACTTTTTGAGATATCAGCCAAAAAATCAATAAAGTTACGTAACTTCAATGACCTGTAACTCGAGAACTAGGACAGCTAGAAATGTGCAACCTGCACGAAATTGTAGCCCAAGACATGCTCTTTCGAGCATTCGTCAACGGATTTCAGCTCAGATTAATAGTTTTTTTCGCTAGAAGCGTTTAAATGACAACACCGTTTTTTGTTCAGAAAAAGGTGGGAATCCTATTGCTTTAACATGGAGTTAGATGGGGACTGGACTGGGTTTATAGTATTTGACCTGATGCTTTCGGCCACACTGTCCGTGATCTCGCGAAACAGTTGTAGGATGACATTGATTCCAGTTCCCATCTATCTCCAGTACTCTATTAGAAGGCGTAGAGATCTAACTACAACAGCAAATGACATGGACCTGTAAAAGTTAACTTTGTTTTGCGCAGACCTCGCCCTCTTTACTATACGTTAAACAGTCCAGGGTGATTAACAGATATGGACATGTGAACTGGTCCAAGTGCTGACTTTCCAACGATGGCCGAGCTATCAGTGGAGCAGTGAGTCTGTGCATGGCATGTCGTGGATTGAGATGTCAATGTACAAACAGGCTGTTACACTGGTCGTGTTTTTGCCTGATTTCTTACAATTAGCGGGCTAAATCTGCCAAGGAACCACCGTTTTTCACTGGGCATAGCGTAGCATCATTAAGGTCGCCGATCTATATGAGGGAATGCAAATGACCGGCCGACTGCATCAGTGACAAACGGTGTAAGGTCGCAAGGTAACTTTGAAAGCCGAGTTTGTGGAACATGTATCCTTCGAACAAAGATCATGAAGGGGAAAACGTCATCGATCCGATCCGGGATCCCGGCCTAGGATCTGCTATTCGCAGATCCATTCTAGTTATTAGGGATCCCGTTCTCCCGAACGGGATCCCTTTTGTTATTGTTCTGTTTTTTCTTATTATTATTATTATTATTATTTTTTTTTTTCGATTTTGTTAGCAGCAGAACTCCAACACCGTTCAACATAGAAGTTTAAAATTTTGCACACACAATCTAAAGGAAATTTTCTAGGGGTATATTTTTTTTTTTTTTGCTATGTCACGTGGTTCGGCCGCCATATTGGATTTTGTGTAAAATCTTTAAAAATCTTCTTCTCCAGAACCACTGAACCGATCGTTCTCAAATTTGACATGCAACTAGTAGGTCAGGAGTTCTTCAAAGTTTGCGAAAATGGTTCACTTCCGGTCAAAACTCTGGAAGCTCGCCATTGGTCGAATTTGTGACGTCACAAAAATTTCTCAAAGTTCAAATGTTCTCAACGTATTCTGATGTATCTTGAGCTGCTGATTCCGAATCTGGTTGTATTTTTTGCATATCTGTGTAACTTTTTGAGATATCAGCCAAAAAATCAATAAAGTTACGTAACTTCAATGACCTGTAACTCGAGAACTAGGACAGCTAAAAACGTGCAACCTGCACAAAATTGTAGCCCAAGACATGCTCTTTCGAGCATTCGTCAACGGATTTGAGCTCCGATCAAAAGTTTTTTCGCTAGAAGCGTTTAAATGACAACACCGTTTTTTGTTTAGACAAAGGTGGGAATCCTATTGCTTTAACATGGAGTTAGATGGGGACTGGACTGGGTTTATAGTATTTGACCTGATGCTTTCGGCCACACTGTCCGTGATCTCCCGAAACAGTTGTAGGATGACATTGATTCCAGATCCCATCTATCTCCAGTACTCTATTAGAAGGCGTAGAGATCTAACTACAACAGCAAATGACATGGACCTGTAAAAGTTAGCTTTGTTTTGCGCAGACCTCGCCCTCTTTACTATACGTTAAACAGGCCAGGGTGATTGACAGATATGGACATGTGAACTGGTCCAAGAGCTGACTTTCCAACGATGGCCGAGCTATCAGTGGAGCAGTGAGTCTGTGCATGGCATGTCGTGGACTGAGATGTGAATGTACAAACAGGCTACTACACTGGTCGTGTTTTTGCCTGATTTCTTACAATTAGCGTGCTAAATCTGCCAAGGAACGACCGTTTTTCACTGGGCATAGCGTAGCATCATTAAGGTCGCCGATCTATATCAGGGAATGCAAATGACCGGCCGACTGCATCAGTGACAAACGGTGTAAGGTCGCAAAGAAACTTTGAAAGCCGTGTTTGTGGAACATGTATCCTTCGAACAAAGATCATAAAGGGGAAAACGTCATCGATCCGATCCGGGATCCCGGCCTAGGATCTGCTATTCGCAGATCCATTCTAGTTATTAGGGATCCCGTTCTCCCGAACGGGATCCCTATTGTAATCGTTCTGTTTTTTCTTATTATTATTATTATTATTATTTTTTTTTCACCGACTTTGTTCGCATGGAAACTTTTTTACCGTTTAACATACAGGTCTGAAATTTTGCACACATATTCTGGCGGTGAATACCTCGGGACAAATTCTCAACTTTTTTGCCATGTCACGTGGTTCGGACGCCATATTGGATTTTGTGTAAAATCTTTAAAAATCTTCTTCTCCAGAACCACTGAACCGATCGGTTTGAAATTTGACATGCTGCTAGTAAGTTACGAGTTCTTTAAAGTTTGCGAAAATGGTTCACTTCCGGTCAAAATTCTGGAAGTTCGCCATTGGTCGAATTTATGACGTCACAAAAAGTTCTTAAAGTTCAAATGTTCTGAACGTATTCTGGTGTATCTTGAGCTGCTGATTCTGAATCTGCTTGTATTTTTTGCATATCTGTGTAACTTTTTAAGATATTAGCAAAAAACTCAAAAAAGTGACGTAACTTCAATGACCTGTAACTCGAGATCTGTGGGAGCTAGAAATGTGCAACCTGCACGAAATTGTAGAACAAGACATGCTCTTTCGAGCATTCGTCAACAGATTTGAGCTCCGATCAATAGTTTTTTCGCTACAAGCGTTTAAATGACAACACCGTTTTATGTTTAGAAAAAGGTGCTAATCCTATTGCTTAAACATGGAGTTAGATGGGGACAAAACTGGGTTTGTAGTATTTGACCTGATGCTTTCGGCTACACTGTCCGTGATCTCCCGAAACGGTTGTAGGATGACATTGATTCCAGTTCCCATCTAACTCCAGTACTCTATTAGATGGTGTAGAGATCTAACTACAACAGCAAACGACGTGGACCTGTAAAGGTTAGCTTTGTTTTGCGCAGGCCTCGTGCTCTTTACTATACATTAAACAGGCCAGGGTGATTGACAGATATGGACATGTGCCGCGGTCCAAGTGTTGACTTTCTAACGATTGTCGAGCTATCAGAGGAGCTGTGAGTCTGTACAAACTTCCTGTTACACTGGTCGTGTTTTAGCGTTATTTCTTACAAATAGCGGGCTATGTCTGCCAATTAACGACCGTTTTTCACTGGGCATAGCGTAGCATCATCAAGGTCGCTAATATATTCGAGGGAATGCAAATGACCGGCCGACTGCCTCAGTGACAAACGGTGTAAGGTCGCATGGAAACTTTGAAAGCGGTGTATGTGGAACATGTGTCCTTCGAACACAGATCATGAAGGGGAAAACGTCATCGATCCGATCCGGGATCCCGGCCTAGGATCTGCTGTTCGCAGATCCATTCTAGTTATTATTATTATTATTATTTTTTTTTTTCGATTTTGTTAGCAGCAGAACTCCAACACCGTTCAACATAGAAGTTCAAAATTTTGCACACACAATCTAGAGGAAGTTTTCTAGGGGTATATTTTTTTTTTTTTGCTATGTCACGTGGTTCGGCCGCCATATTGGATTTTGAGTAAAATCTTTAAAAATCTTCTTCTCCAGAACCACTGATTCGATCGTTCTCAAATTTGACATGCAACTAGTAAGTCAGGAGTTCTTCAAAGTTTGCGAAAATAGTTCACTTCCGGCTAAAACTCTCGAAGCTCGCCATTGGTCGAATTTGTGACGTCACAAAAAGTTCTCAAAGTTCATATGTTCTGAACGTATTCTGATGTATCTTGAGCTGCTGATTCCGAATCTGGTTGTATTTTTTGCATATCTGTGTAACTTTTTGAGATATCAGCCAAAAAATCAATAAAGTTACGTAACTTCAATGACCTGTAACTCGAGAACTAGGACAGCTAGAAACGTGCAACCTGCACGAAATTGTAGCCCAAGACATGCTCTTTCGAGCATTCGTCAACGGATTTGAGCTCCGATCAATAGTTTTTTTCGCTACAAGCGTTTAAATCACAACACCGTTTTTTGTTTAGAAAAAGGTGGGAATCCTATTGCTTTAACATGGAGTTAGATGGGGACTGGACTGGGTTTATAGTATTTGACCTGATGCTTTCGGCCACACTGTCCGTGATCTCCCGAAACAGTTGTAGGATGACATTGATTCCAGTTCCCATCTATCTCCAGTACTCTATTAGAAGGCGTAGAGATCTAACTACAACAGCAAATGACATGGACCTGTAAAAGTTAACTTTGTTTTGCGCAGACCTCGCCCTCTTTACTATACGTTAAACAGTCCAGGGTGATTAACAGATATGGACATGTGAACTGGTCCAAGTGCTGACTTTCCAACGATGGCCCAGCTATCAGTGGAGCAGTGAGTCTGTGCATGGCATGTCGTGGATTCAGATGTGAATGTACAAACAGGCTGTTACACTGGTCGTGTTTTTGCCTGATTTCTTACAATTAGCGGGCTAAATCTGCCAAGGAACGACCGTTTTTCACTGGGCATAGCGTAGCATCATTAAGGTCGCCGATCTATATGAGGGAATGCAAATGACCGGCCGACTGCATCAGTGACAAACGGTGTAAGGTCGCAAGGTAACTTTGAAAGCCGTGTTTGTGGAACATGTATCCTTCGAACAAAGATCATAAAGGGGAAAACGTCATCGATCAGATCCGGGATCCCGGCCTAGGATCTGCTATTCGCAGATCCATTCTAGTTAGGGATCCCGTTCTTCCCGAACGGGATCCCTATTGTTATTGTTCTGTTTTTTCTTATTATTATTAGGGATCCCGTTCTCCCGAACGGGATCCCTATTGTAATCGTTCTGTTTTTTCTTATTATTATTATTAGGGATCCCGTTCTTCCGGAACGGGATCCCTATTGTATTCGTTCTGTTTTTTCTTATTATTATTATTATTATTATTATTTTTTTTTCACCGACTTTGTTCGCATGGAAACTTTTTTACTGTTCAACATACAGGTCTGAAACTTTGCACACATATTTTGGCGGTGAATATCTCGGGACAAATTCTCCACTTTTTTGCTATGTCACGTGGTTCGGCCGCCATATTGGATTTTGTGTAAAATCTTTAAAAATCTTCTTCTCCAGAACCACTGAACCGATCGTTCTCAAATTTGACATGCAGCTAGTAAGTCACGAGTTCTTTAAAGTTTGAGAAAACAGTTCACTTCCGGTCAAAACTCTGGAAGCTCGCTGTTGGTCGAATTTATGACGTCACAAAAAGTTCTCAAAGTTCAATTGTTCTTAACGTATTCTGATGTATCCTGAACTGCTGATTCCGAATCTGCTTGTATTTTTTATATATCTGTTTAACTTTTTGAGATATCAGCAAAAAACTCAAAAAAGTGACGTAATTTCAATGACCTGTAACTCGAGAACTATGACAGTTAGAAATGTGCAACCTGCACGAAATTGTAGCCCAAGACATGCTCTTTCGATCATTCGTCAACGGATTTCAGCTCCGATCAATAGTTTTTTCGTTACAAGCGTTTAAATGACAACACCGTTTTTTGTGTAGAAAAAGATGGGAATCCTATTGCTTTAACATGGAGTTAGATTGGGACTGGACTGGGTTTGTAGTATTTGACCTGATGCTTTCGGCTACACTGTCCGTGATCTCCCGAAACGGTTATAGGATGACATTCATTCCAGTTCCCATCTAACTCCACTACTCTATTAGATGGCGTAGAGATCTAACTACAACAGCAAACGACATGGACTTGTAAAAATTAGCTTTGTTTTGCGCAGACCTCGTCCCCTTTACTATACGTTAAAGAGGCCAGGGTGATTGACAGATATGGACATGTGCCCTGGTCCAAGTGCTGACTTTCTAACGATGACCGAGCTATCAGTAGAGCAGTGAGACTGTGCATGGCAGGTCGTGAATTGAGATGTGAATGTACAAATTTGCTGTTACACTGATCGTGTTTTTGTGTTATATTTTAGAAAAAGCGGGCTAAGTCTGCCAAAGAACGACCGTTTTTCACTGGGCATATCGTAGCATCAATAAGGTCGCCGATCTATTCGAGGGATTGCAAATGACCAGCCGACTGCCTCAGTGACAAACAGTGTAAGGTCGCATGGAAACTTTGAAAGCCGTGTATGTGGAACATGTGTCCTTCGAACAGAGAACATGACGGGGAAAACGTCATCGATCCGATCCGGGATCCCGGCCTAGGATCTGCTATTCGCAGATCCATTCTAGTTTCTTATTAGGGATCCCGTTCTCCCGAACGGGATCCCTATTGTAATCGTTCTGTTTTTTCTTATTAGGGATCCCGTTCTCCCGAACGGGATCCCTATTGTAATCGTTCTGTTTTTTCTTATTATTATTATTATTAGGGATCCCGTTCTCCCGAACGGGATCCCTTTTGTTATTGTTCTGTTTTTTCTTATTATTAGGGATCCCGTTCTTCCCGAACGGGATCCCTATTGTTATTGTTCTGTTTTTTCTTATTAGGGATCCCGTTCTCCCGAACGGGATCCCTTTTGTTATTGTTCTGTTTTTTCTTATTATTATTATTATTATTATTTTTTTTTTTCGATTTTGTTAGCAGCAGAACTCAAACACCGTTCAAGACAGAAATTCCAAATTTTGCACACATAATCTTGTGGAAATTTTCTAGGGGTAAATTTTTTCTTTTTTGGCTATGTCACGTGGTTCGGCCGCCATATTGGATTTTGTGTAAAATCTTTAAAAATCTTCTTCTCCAGAACCACTGAACCGATCAATGTCAAATTTGACATGCAACTAGTAGGTCACGAGTTCTTTTAAGTTTGCGAAAATGGTTCACTTCCGGTCAAAACTCTGGAAGTTCGCTATTGGTCGAATTTATGACGTCACAAAAAGTTCTCAAAGTTCAATTGTTCTCAACGTATTCTGATGTATCCTGAGCTGCTGATTTCGAATCTGCTTACATTTTTTACATATCTGTGTAAGTTTTTACGATATAAGCAAAAAACTCAAGAAAGTGACGTAAATTCAATGACCTGTAACTCGAGAACTATGACAGCTAGAAATGTGCAACCTGCACGAAATTGTAGCCCAAGGCATGCTCTTTCGAGCATTTGTCAACAGATTTGAGCTCCGATCAATAGTTTTTTTGCTAGTAGCGTTTAAATGACAACACCGTTTTTTGTTTAGAAAAAGACGGGAATCCTATTGCTTTAACATGGAGTTAGATGGGGACTGGACTGGGTTTGTAGTATTTGACCTGATGCTTTCGGCTACACTGTCCGTGATCTCCCGAAACCGTTGTACGATGACATTGATTCCATTTCCCATCTAACTCTAGTACATGATGGCGTAGAGATCTAACTACAACAGCAAACGACGTGGACCTGTGAAAGTTAGCTTTGTTTTGCGCAGACCTCGTGCTCCTTACAATACGTTAAACAGGCCAGGGTGATTGACAGATATGGACATGTGCCGTGGTCCAAGTGCTGATTTTCTAACGATGGCCGAGCTATCAGTGGAGCAGTGAGTCTGTGCATGGCAGGTCGTGGATTGAGATGTGAATGTACAAACTTGCTGTTACACTGGTCGTGTTTTTACCTTATTTCTTACAAATAGCGGGCAAAGTGTGCCAAGGAACGACCGTTTTTCACTGGACATAGCGTAGCATCATTAAGGTCGCCGATCTATTCGAGGGAATGCAAATGACCGGCCGACTGCATCAGTGACAAACGGTGTAAGGTTGCAAGGTAACTTTGAAAGCCGTGTTTGTGGAACATGTGTCCTTCGGACAAAGATCATGAAGGGGAAAACGTCATCGATCCGATCCGGGATCCCGGCCTAGGATCTGCTATTCGCAGATCCATTCTAGTTATTATTATTATTATTTTTTTTTCACCGACTTTGTTCGCATGGAAACTTTTTCACCGTTCAACATACAGGTCTGAAATTTTGCACACATATTCTGGCGGTGAATACCTCGGGACAAATTCTCAACTTTTTTGCTATGTCACGTGGTTCGGCCGCCATTTTGGATTTAGTGTAAAATCTTTAAAAATCTTCTTCTCCAGAACCACTGAACCGATCGTTTTTAAATTTGACATACAGCTAGTAGGTCACGAGTTCTTTAAAGTTTGCGAAAATGGTTCACTTCCGGTCAAAACTCTGGAAGTTCGCCATTGGTCGAATTTGTGACGTCACAAAAAGTTCTCAAAGTTCAATTGTTCTGAACGTAATCTGATGTATCTTGAGCTGCTGATTCTGAATCTGCATGTATTTTTTGCATATCTGTGTAACTTTTTGAGATATAAGCAAAAAACTCAAAAAAGTGACGTAACTTCAATTACCTGTAACTCGAGAACTATGGCAGCTAGAAATGTGCAACCTGCACAAAATTGTAGCCCAAGACATGCTCTTTCGAGCATTCGTCAACAGATTTGAGCTCCGATCAATAGTTTTTTCGCTACAACCGTTTAAATCACAACACCGGTTTTTGTTTAGAAAAAGGTGGGATTTCTATTGCTTTAACATGGAGTTAGATGGGGACTGGACTGGGTTTGTAGTATTTGACCTGATGCTTTCGGCTACACTGTCCGTGATCTTCCGAAACAGGTTTAGGATGACATTGATTCCAGTTCCCATCTAACTCTAGTACTCTATTAGAAGGCGTAGACATCTAACTACAACAGCAAACGACATGGACCTGTAAAAGTTAGCTTTGTTTTGCGCAGACCTCGTGCTCTTTACTATACGTTAAACAGGCCAGGGTGATTAACAGATATGGACACGTGAACTGGTCCAAGTGCTGACTTTCCAACGATGGCCGAGCTATCAGTGGAGCTGTGAGTCTGTGCATGGCAGGTCGTGGATTGAGATGTGAATCTACAAACTTGCTGTTACACTGGTCGTGTTTTTGCCTTATTTCTTACAAATAGCGGACTAAGTCTGCCAAGGAACGACCGCTTTTCACTGGGCATATCGTAGCATCATTAAGGTCGCCGATCTATTTGAGGGAATGCAAATGACTGGCCGACTGCCTCAGTGACAAACGGTGTAAGGTCGCATGGAAACTTTGAAAGCCGTGTATGTGGAACATGTGTCCTTCGAACACAGAACATGAAGGGGAAAACGTCATCGATCCGATCCGGGATCCCGGCCTAGGATCTGCTATTCGCAGATCCATTCTAGTTATTATTATTATTATTATTTTTTTTTTTCGATTTTGTTAGCAGCAGATCTCCAACACCGTTCAACATAGAAGTTTAAAATTTTGCACACACAATCTAGAGGAAATTTTCTAGGGGTATATTTTTTTATTTTTGGCTATGTCACGTGGTTCGGCCGCCATATTGGATTTTGAGTAAAATCTTTAAAAATCTTCTTCTCCAGAACCACTGAACCGATCGTTCTCAAATTTGATATGCTACTAGTAGGTCAGGAGTTCTTCAAAGTTTGCGAAAATGGTTCACTTCCGGTCAAAACTCTGGAAGCTCGCTATTGGTCGAATTTATGACGTCACAAAAAGTTCTCAAAGTTCAAATGTTCTGAACGTATTCTGATGTATCCTGAGCTGCTGATTTCGAATCTGCTTACATTTTTTACATATCTGTGTAAGTTTTTACGATATCAGCAAAAAACTCAAGAAAGTGACGTAACTTCAATGACCTCTAACTCGAGAACTATGACAGCTAGAAATGTGCAACCTGCACGAAATTGTAGCCCAAGGCATGCTCTTTTGAGCATTCGTCAACAGATTTGAGCTCCGATCAATAGTTTTTTTGCTAGTAGCGTTTAAATGACAACACCGTTTTTTGTGAAGAAAAAGACGGGAATCCTATTGCTTTAACATGGAGTTAGATGGGGACTGGACTGGGTTTGTAGTATTTGACCTGATGCTTTCGGCTACACTGTCCGTGATCTCCCGAAACCGTTGTACGATGACATTGATTCCATTTCCCATCTAACTCTAGTACATTATGGCGTAGAGATCTAACTACAACAGCAAACGACGTGGACCTGTGAAAGTTAGCTTTGTTTTGCGCAGACCTCGTGCTCCTTACAATACGTTAAACAGGCCAGGGTGATTGACAGATATGGACATGTGGCGTGGTCCAAGTGCTGATTTTCTAACGATGGCCGAGCTATCAGTGGAGCAGTGAGTCTGTGCATGGCAGGTCGTGGATTGAGATGTGAATGTACAAACTTGCTGTTACACTGGTCGTGTTTTTACCTTATTTCTTACAAATAGCGGGCAAAGTGTGCCAAGGAACGACCGTTTTTCACTGGACATAGCGTAGCATCATTAAGGTCGCCGATCTATTCGAGGGAATGCAAATGACCGGCCGACTGCATCAGTGACAAA
Source organism: Liolophura sinensis (assembly GCF_032854445.1). Taxonomy (NCBI): domain Eukaryota; kingdom Metazoa; phylum Mollusca; class Polyplacophora; order Chitonida; family Chitonidae; genus Liolophura; species Liolophura sinensis. The sequence goes on along the minus strand of NW_027018138.1, from coordinate 4,092 downwards.
CGGTGTAAGGTTGCAAGGTAACTTTGAAAGCCGTGTTTGTGGAACATGTGTCCTTCGGACAAAGATCATGAAGGGGAAAACGTCATCGATCCGATCCGGGATCCCGGCCTAGGATCTGCTATTCGCAGATCCATTCTAGTTAGGGATCCCGTTCTCCGAACGGGATACCTATTGTTATTGTTCTGTTTTTTAGGGATCCCGTTCTCCCGAACGGGATCCCTATTGTTATTGTTCTGTTTTTTCTTATTATTATTATTATTATTTTTTTTTCACCGACTTTGTTAGCAGCAGAACTCAAACACCGTTCAACATTGAGGTCTCAAATTTTGTACACAACATCTGGCGGAGATTTTCCAGGGGTAAATTTTTTGTTTTTTTCTTAAGTCACGTGGTTCGGCCGCCATATTGGATTTTGTGTAAAAGATTTAAAAATCTTCTTCTCCAGAACCACTGAACCGATCGTTTTCCAATTTGACATGCAGCTATTAGGTCACGAGTTCTTTAAAGTTTGCGAAAATGGTTCACTTCCGGTCAAAATTCTGGAAGCTCGCTATTGGTCGAATTTATGACGTCACAAAAAGTTCTCAAAGTTCAAATGTTCTGAACGTATTCTGATGTATCTTGAGCTGGTGATTCTGAATCTGATTGTATTTTTTGTATATCTGTGTAACTTTTTGAGATATCAGCAAAAAACTCAAAAAAATGACGTAAATTCAATGACCTGTAACTCGAGAACTATGACAGTTAGAAATGTGCAACCTGCACGAAATTGTAGCCCAAGACATTCTTTTTCGAGCATTCGTCAACAGATTTGAGCTCCGATCAATAGTTTTTTCGCTACAAGCGTTTAAATCACAACACCGTTTTTTGTTTAGAAAAAGACGGGAATCCTATTGCTTTAACATGGAGTTAGATGGGGACTGGACTGGGTTTGTAGTATTTGACCTGATGCTTTCGGCCACACTGTCCGTGATCTCCCGAAACGGTTGTGGGATGACATTGATTCCAGTTCCCATCTATCTCCAGTACTCTATTAGATGGCGTAGAGATCTAACTTCAACAGCAAACGACGTGGACCTGTAAAAGTTAGCTTTGTTTTGCGCAGACCTCGTCCTCTTTACTATACGTTAAACAGACCAGGGTGATTGACAGATATGGACATGTGCCCTGGTATAACTGCTGACTTTCTAACGGTGGCCGAGCTATCAGTGGAGCAGTGAGTCTGTGCATGGCAGGTCGTAGATTGAGATGTGAATGTACAAACTTGCTGTTACACTGGTCGTGTTTTTGCCTTATTTCTTACAAATAGCGGGCTAAGTCTGCCAAGGGACGACTGTTTTTCACTGGGCATAGCGTAGAATCATCAAGGTCGCTGATCTATTCGAGGGAATGCATATGACCGGCCGACTGCCTCAGTGACAAACGGCGTAAGGTCGCATGGAAAATTTGAAAGCCGTGTATATGGAACATGTGTCCTTCGAACACAGAAGTTGAAGGGGAAAACGTCATCGATCCGATCCGGGATCCCGGCCTAGGATCTGCTATTCGCAGATCCATTCTAGTTCTTATTATTATTATTATTATTTTTTTTTCACCGACTTTGTTAGCAGCAGAACTCAAACACCGTTCAACATAGAGGTCTCAAATTTTGTACACACAATCTGGCGGGGATTTTCCAGGGGTATATTTTTTGTTTTTTTCTTAAGTCACGTGGTTCGGCCGCCATATTGGATTTTGTGTAAAATTTTTAAAAATCTTCTTCTCCAGAACCACTGAACCGATCGTTTTCAAATTTGACATGCAGCTAGTAGGTCACGAGTTCTTTAAAGTTTGCGAAAAAAGTTCACTTCCGGTCAAAATTCTGGAAGCTCGCTATTGGTCGAATTTGTGACGTCACAAAAACTTCTCAAAGTTCAATATTTCTGAACGTATTCTGATGTATCTTAAGCTGCTGATTCTGAATCTGCTTCTATTTTTTTGGTATCTTTAAAACTTTTTGAGATATAAGCAAAAAACTCAAAAAAGTGACGTAAGTTCAATGACCTGTAACTCGAGAACTATGGCAGCTAGAAATGTGCAACCTGCACGAAATTGTAGCCCAAGACATGCTCTTTCGAGCATTCGTCAACAGATTTGAGCTCCGATCAATAGTTTTTTCGCTACAAGCGTTTAAATGACAACACCGTTTTTTGTTTAGAAAAGATTGGAATCCTATTGATTTAACATGGAGTTAGATGGGGACTGGACTGGGTTTGTAGTATTTGACCTGATGCTTTCGCCTACACTGTCCGTGATCTCCTGAAACGGTTGTAGGATGACATTGATTCCAGTTCCCATCTAACTCCAGTATTCTATTAGATGGCGTAGAGATCTAACTACAACAGCAAACGACGTGGACCTGTAAAAGTTAGCTTTGTTTTGCGCAGACCTTGTCCTCTTTACTATACGTTAAACAGGCCAGGGAGATTGACAGATATGGATATGTGCCCTGGTCCAAGTGCTGACTTTCTAACGATGGCCGAGCTATCAGTGGAGCAGTGAGTCCGTGCATGGCAGGTCGTGGATTGAGATGTCAATGTACAAACTTGCTGTTACACTGGTCGTGTTTTTGCCTTATTTCTTACAAATAGCGGACTAAGTCTGCCAAGAAACGACCGTTTTTCACTGGGCACAGCGTAGCATCATTAGGGTCGCCGATCTATTCGAGGGAATACAAATGACCGCCCGACTGCCTCAGTGACAAACGGTGTAAGGTCGCATGGAAACATTGAAAGCCGTGTATGTGAAACATGTGTCCTTCGAACACAAAACATGAAGGGGAAAACGTCATCGATCCGATCCGGGATCCCGGCCTAGGATCTGCTATTCGCAGATCCATTCTAGTTAGGGATCCCGTTCTTCCCGAACGGGATCCCTATTGTTATTGTTCTGTTTTTTCTTATTATTATTATTATTATTAGGGATCCCGTTCTCCCGAACGGGATCCCTTTTGTAATTGTTCGGTTTTTTCTTATTATTATTATTATTATTATTATTATTATTTTTTTTTCACCGACTTTGTTAGCAAGGAAACTTTTTTACCGTTCAACATAGAGGTCTCAAATTTTGCACACAAATTCTGGCGGGGATTTTTCAGGGATAAATTCTCCATTTTTTTTTCATGTCACGTGGTTCGGCCGCCATATTGGATTTTGTGTAAAATCTTTAAAAATCTTCTTCTCAAGAACCACTGAACCGATCGTTTTCAAATTTGACATGGGGCTAGTGAGTGAAGAGTTCTTTAAAGTTTGCGAAAATGGTTTACTTCCGGTCAAAATTCTGGAAGCTCGCCATTGGTCGAATTTGTGACGTCACAAAAAGTTCTCAAAGTTCATTTGTTCTGAACGTATTCTGATGTATCTTGAGCTGCTGATTCCGAATCTGTTTGTATTTTTTGCATATCTGTGTAACTTTTTGAGATATTAGCAAAAAACTCAAAAAAATTACGTAAGTTCAATGACCTGTAACTCGAGAACTATGACAGCTAGAAATGTGCAACCTGCACGAAATTGTAGCCCAAGACATGCTCTTTCGAGCATTTGTCAACGGATTTGAGCTCCGATCAATAGTTTTTTCGCTACAAGCGTTTAAATCACAACACCGTTTTTTGCTCAGAAAAAGATGGGAATCCTATTGCTTTAACATGGAGTTAGATGGGGACTGGACTGGGTTTGTAGTATTTGACCTGATGCTTTCGACTACACTGTCCGTGATCTCCCGAAACGGTTGTAGGATGACATTGATTCCAGTTCCCATCTAACTCCAGTACTCTATTAGATGGCGAAGAGATCTAACTACAACAGCAAACGACGTGGACCTGTAAAAGTTAGCTTTGTTTTGCGCAGACCTCGCCCTTTTTACTATACGTTAAACAGGCAAGGGTGATTAACAGATATGGACATGTGCCGTGGTCCAAGTGCTGACTTTCTAACGATGGCCGAGCTATCAGTGGAGCAGTGAGTCTGTGCATGGCAGGTCAAGGATTGAGATGTCAATGTACAAACTTGCTGTTACACTGGTCTTGGTTTTGCGTTATTTCTTACAAATAGTGGG
>NW_027018137.1:0-70847 GCF_032854445.1 Liolophura sinensis | reverse complement strand
TGTCTTAATTCTAAGTCCAAGACAATCTCAATGTCTTTATCTACGTGTAGAAAAACCACCACCATTTGTACATAAAAAACACAAAGTACTAGATACAGTCTGCTGTAAAAAGTACAATTGAACACCTGACCCACATCAATAAGGTTCCAAAAGATGCGGAATTGGGCCAGGCATCGGCAGCTGTTAACAAAATTGCCAATTTCCCTGGTTTCATGGAGTAAGAGCGTTGATAGGCACGTGATTTTGTCATCAATGATCATTCATTATCGCTACAAGACAACAGTATTGGTCGGAGAGCAACGCGTTTGCACCATTCGATTTCTCGTCAAAAAAATACGTAGGATTAGCCTCTTACCAGCAGCACTGGAACAGTTTTTCCACTTTTGCATTTTGCTGGTCTTTTGTTATTGAAATCGCTACTCTGTACTAAGTTACCATCGCACTGGTCATTACTATATTCAACTTTTGACTATAAGTTATGTGCCCTTCGATAGCCCAGAAGACGTCAAATCTTTGGCCTAAGCACATTTAACTCACCCAGGCATTGTCTTACTTCTAAGTCCAAGACAATCTCAATGTCTTTATCTACGTGTAGAAAAACCACACCATTTGTACATAAAAACACAAAGTACTAGATACAGTCTGCTGTAAAAAGTACAATTGAACACTGACCCCACATCAATAAGGAGCCAAAAGATGCGGAATGGGCCAGGCATCGGCAGTTGTTTAAAAAATTGCAAATTTCCTGGTTTCCATGGAGTAAGAGCAGTTGCTAAGGCATGTGATTTTGTCATCAATGATCATTCAATTGTCGCTACAGCCCAAAAGTATTGTTCGGAGAGCAACGCGGTTTTCACCATTCGATTTCTCGTCACAAAATACGTAGGATTAGCCTCTTACCAGCAGCACTGGAACAGTTTTTCCACTTTTGCATTTTTGCCTGGTGTTTTTGTTAATTGAAATCGGCTACACTGTACTATGTACCATCGCGACTGGTCATTACTATATTCAACTTTTGACTATAAGTTATGTGCCCTTTGGTAGCCCAGAAGACGTCAAATCTTTGGCCTAAGCCTTTTAACTCATCCAGCAACTGTCTTACTTCTAAGTCCAAGACAATCTCAATATCTTTATCTACGTGTAGATAAACCACACCATTTGTACATAAAAAACACAAACTACTACATACAGTCTGCTGTAAAAAGTACAATTGAACACTGACCCACATCAATAAGGTGCCAAAAGATGCGGAATTGGGCCAGGCATCGGCCAGCTGTTTAAAAAATTGGAAATTTCCTGGTTTCCATGGAGTAAGAGCGTTGCTAGGCACGTGATTTTGTCATCAATGATCATTCAATTGTCGCTACAGCCAAAAGTATTGGTCGAGAGCAACGCGGTTTTCACCATTCGATTTCTCGTCACAAAAATACGTGGCATTAGCCTCTTACCAGCAGCACTGGAACAGTTTTTCCACTCTTGCATTTTTGCCTGGTTTTTTGTTAATTAAAATCGGCTACACTGTACTATGTACCATCGCCACTGGTCATTACTATATTTAACTTTTGACTATAAGTTTTGTGCCCTTTGGTAGCCCAGAAGACGTCAAATTTTTGGGGTTAGCCCATTTAACCCACCCAGCAATTGCCTTACTTCTAAGTCCAAGACAATCTCAATGTCTTTATCTACGTGTAGGAAAACCACACCATTTGTACATAAAAAACACAAAGTACTAGATACAGTCTGCTGTAAAAAGAACAATTGAACAGTGACCCACATCAGTAAGGTGCCAAAAGATGCGGAATTGGGCCAGGCGTCGGCAGCTGTTTAAAAAATTGGAAATTTCCCTGGTTTCCATGGAGTAAGAGCCGTTGCTAGGCAAGTGATTTTGTCATCAATGATCATTCAATTGTCGCTACAGCCAAAAGTATTGGTCGGAGAGCAACGCGGTTTGCACCATTCGATTTATCGTCACAAAATACGTGGCATTAGCCTCTTACCAGCAGCACTGGAACAGTTTTTCCACTCTTGCATTTTTGCCTGGTGTTTTTGTTAATTGAAATCGGCTACACTGTACTATGTACCATCGCGACTGGTCATTACTATATTCAAGGTTTGACTATAAGTTATGTGCCCTTCGGTAGCCCAGAAGACGTCAAATCTTTGGGCTAAGCCCATTTAACTCACCCAGCAAGTGTCTTACTTCTAAGTCCAAGACAATCTCAATGTCTTTATCTACGTGTAGAAAAACCACACTATTTGTACATAAAAAACACAAAGTGCTAGATACAGTCTGCTGTAAAAAGTACAATTGAACACTGACCCACATCAATAAGGTTCCAAAAGATGCGGAATTGGGCCAGGCATCGGCAGCTGTTTAAAAAATTGCAAATTTCCCTGGTTTCCATGGAGTAAGAGCCGTTGATAGGCAAGTGATTTTGTCATCAATGATCATTCAATTATCGCTACAGACAACAGTATTGGTCGGAGAGCAACGCGGTTTGCACCATTCGATTTCTCGTCACAAAATACGTAGGATTAGCCTCTTACCAGCAGCACTGGAACAGTTTTTCCACTTTTGCATTTTTGCCTGGTCTTTTTGTTAATTGAAATCGGCTACACTGTACTATGTACCATCGCCACTGGTCATTACTATATTCAACTTTTGACTATAAGTTATGTGCCCTTCGATAGCCCAGAAGACGTCAAATCTTTGGCCTAAGCCCATTTAACTCACCCAGCAATTGTCTTACTTCTAAGTCCAAGACAATCTCAATGTCTTTATCTACGTGTAGAAAAACCACACCATTTGTACATAAAAACACAAAGTACTAGATACAGTCTGCTGTAAAAAGTACAATTGAACACTGACCCACATCAATAAGGTGCCAAAAGATGCGGAATTGGGCCAGGCATCGGCAGCTGTTTAAAAAATTGCAAATTTCCCTGGTTTCCATGGAGTAAGAGCCGTTGCTAGGCACGTGACTTTGTCATCAATGATCATTCAACTGTCGCTACAGCCAAAAGTATTGGTCGGAGAGCAACGCGGTTTGCACCATTCGATTTCTCGTCACAAAATACGTCGGATTAGCCTCTTACCAGCAGCACTGGATCAGTTTTTCTACTTTTGCATTTTTGCCTGGTGTTTTTGTTAATTGAAATCGGCTACACTGTACTATGTACCATCGCGACTGGTCATTACTATATTCTACTTTTGACTATAAGTTATGTGCCCTTCGGTAGCCCAGAAGACGTCAAATCTTTGGCCTAAGCCCATTTAACTCACCCAGCAATTGTCTTACTTCTAAGTCCAAGACAATCTCAATGTCTTTATCTACGTGTAGAAAAACCACACCATTTGTACATAAAAAACACAAAGTACTAGATAAAGTCTGCTGTAAAAAGTACAATTAATCACTGACCCACATCAATAAGGTGCCAAAAGATGCGGAATTGGGCCAGGCATCGGCAGCTGTTTAAAAAATTGCAAATTTCCCTGGTTTCCATGGAGTAAGAGCCGTTGCTAGGCATGTGATTTTGTCATCAATGATCATTCAATTGTCGATACAGCCAAAAGTTTTGTTCGGAGAGCAACGCGGTTTGCACCATTCGATTTATCGTCACAAAATACGTGGCATTAGCCTCTTACCAGCAGCACTGGAACAGTTTTTCCACTTTTGCATTTTTGCCTGGTCTTTTTGTTAATTGAAATCGGCTACACTGTACTATGTACCATCGCGAGTGGTCATTACTATATTCAACTTTTGACTATAAATTATGTGCTCTTTGGTAGCCCAGAAGACGTCAAATCTTTGGGCTAAGCCCTTTTAACTCATCCAGCAATTGTCTTACTTCTAAGTCCAAGACAATCTCAATGTCTTTATCTACGTGTAGAAAAACCACACCATTTGTACATAAAAAACACAAAGTACTAGATACAGTCTGCTGTAAAAAGTACAATTGAACACTGACCCACATCAATAAGGTGCCAAAAGATGCGGAATTGGGCCAGGCATCGGCAGCTGTTTAAAAAATTGCAAATTTCCCTGGTTTCCATGGAGTAAAAGCCGTTGCTAGTCACGTGATTTTGTCATCAATGATCATTCAATTGTCGCTACAGCCAAAAGGATTGGTCGGAGAGCAACGCGGTTTGCACCATTCGATTTCTCGTCAAAAAATACGTCGGATTAGCCTCTTACCAGCAGCACTGGAACAGTTTTTCTACTTTTGCATTTTTGCCTGGTCTTTTTGTTAATTGAAATCGGCTACACTGTACTATGTACCATCGTGACTGGTCATTACTATATTCAACTTTTGACTATAAGTTATGTGCCCTTTGGTAGCCCAGAAGACGTCAAATCTTTGGGCCTAGCCCATTTAACTCACCCAGCAAGTGTCTTACTTCTAAGTCCAAGACAATCTCAATGTCTTTATCTACGTGTAGAAAAACCACACCATTTGTACATAAAAAACACAAACTACTACATACAGTCTGCTGTAAAAAGTACAATTGAACACTGACCCACATCAATAAGGTGCCAAAAGATGCGGAATTGGGCCAGGCATCGGCAGTTGTTTAAAAAATTGCAAATTTCCCTGGTTTCCATGGAGTAAGAGCCGTTGCTAGGCATGTGATTTTGTCATCAATGATCATTCAATTGTCGCTACAGCCAAAAGTATTGGTCGGAGAGCAACGCGGTTTGCACCATTCGATTTCTCGTCACAAAATACGTGGCATTAGCCTCTTACCAGCAGCACTGGAACAGTTTTTCCACTTTTGCATTTTTGCCTGGTGTTTTTGTTAAATGAAATCGGCTACACTGTACTATCTACCATCGCGACTGGTCATTACTATATTCAAGGTTTGACTATAAGTTAAGTGCCCTTCGGTAGCCCAGAAGACGTCAAATCTTTGGGCTAAGCCCATTTAACTCACCCAGCAAGTGTCTTACTTCTAAGTCCAAGACAATCTCAATGTCTTTATCTACGTGTAGAAAAACCACACCTTTTGTACATAAAAACACAAAGTACTAGATACAGTCTGCTGTAAAAAGTACAAATGAACACTGACCCACATCAATAAGGTGCCAAAAGATGCGGAATTGGGCCAGGCATCGGCAGCTGTTTAAAAAATTGCAAATTTCCCTGGTTTCCATGGAGTAAGAGCCGTTGCTAGGCACGTGACTTTGTCATCAATGATCATTCAACTGTCGCTACAGCCAAAAGTATTGGTCGGAGAGCAACTCGGTTTGCACCATTCGAATTCTCGTCACAAAATACGTCGTATTAGCCTCTTACCAGCAGCACTGGAACAGTTTTTCCACTTTTGCATTTTTGCCTGGTCTTTTTGTTAATTGAAATCGGCTACACTGTACTATGTACCATCGCGACTGGTCATTACTATATTCAACTTTTGACTATAAGTTATGTGCCCTTTGGTAGCCCAGAAGACGTCAAATCTGTGGGCCTGGCCCATTTAACTCACCCAGCAAGTGTCTTAATTCTAAGTCCAAGACAATCTCAATGTCTTCATCTACGTGTAGAAAAACCACACCATTTGTACATAAAAAACACAAAGTACTAGATACAGTCTGCTGTAAAAAGTACAATTGAACACTGACCCACATCAATAAGGTGCCAAAAGATGCGGAATTGGGCCAGGCATCGGCAGCTGTTTAAAAAATTGCAAATTTCCCTGGTTTCCATGGAGTAAAAGCCGTAGCTAGGCACGTGATTTTGTCATCAATGATCATTCAATTGTCGCTACAGCCAAAAGTATTGGTCGGAGAGCAACGCGGTTTGCACCATTCGATTTCTCGTCACAAAATACGTCGGATTAGCCTCTTACCAGCAGCACTGGAACAGTTTTTCTACTTTTGCATTTTTGCCTGGTCTTTTTGTTAATTGAAATCGGCTACACTGTACTATGTACCATCGCGACTGGTCATTACTATATTCAACTTTTGACTATAAGTTATGTGCCCTTTGGTAGCCCAGAAGACGTCAAATCTTTGGGCTTAGCCCATTTAACTCACCCAGCAATTGTCTTACTTCTAAGTCCAAGACAATCTCAATGTCTTTATCTACGTGTAGAGAAACCACACCATTTGTACATTAAAAACACAAACTACTACATACAGTCTGCTGTAAAAAGTATAATTGAACACTAACCCACATCAATAAGGTGCCAAAAGATGCGGAATTGGGCCAGGCATCGGCAGCTGTTTAAAAAATTGGAAATTTCCCTGGTTTCCATGGAGTAAGAGCCGTTTCTAGGCACGGGATTTTGTCATCAATGATCATTCAATTCTCGCTACAGCCAAAAGTATTGGTCGGAGAGCAACGCAGTTTGCACCATTCGATTTCTTGTCACAAAATACGTAGGATTAGCCTCTTACTAGCAGCACTGGAACAGTTTTTCCACTTTTGCATTTTTGCCTGGTCTTTTTGTTAATTGAAATCGGCTACACTGTACTATGTACCATCGCGAGTGGTCATTACTATATTCAACTTTTGACTATAAATTATGTGCCCTTTGGTAGCCCAGAAGACGTCAAATCTTTGGGCTAAGCCCTTTTAACTCATCCAGCAATTGTCTTACTTCTAAGTCCAAGACAATCTCAATGTCCTTATCTACGTGTAGAAAAACCACACCATTTGTACATAAAAAACACAAAGTACTAGATACAGTCTGCTGTAAAAAGTACAATTGAACACTGACCCACATCAATAAGGTGCCAAAAGATGCGGAATTGGGCCAGGCATCGGCAGCTGTTTAAAAAATTGCAAATTTCCCTGGTTTCCATGGAGTAAAAGCCGTTGCTAGTCACGTGATTTTGTCATCAATGATCATTCAATTGTCGCTACAGCAAAAAGGATTGGTCGGAGAGCAACGCGGTTTGCACCATTCGATTTCTCGTCACAAAATACGTAGGATTAGCCTCTTACCAGCAGCACTGGAACAGTTTTTCTACTTTTGCATTTTTGCCTGGTCTTTTTGTTAATTGAAATCGGCTACACTGTACTATGTACCATCGTGACTGGTCATTACTATATTCAACTTTTGACTATAAGTTATGTGCCCTTTGGTAGCCCAGAAGACGTCAAATCTTTGGGCCTAGCCCATTTAACTCACCCAGCAAGTGTCTTACTTCTAAGTCCAAGACAATCTCAATGTCTTTATCTACGTGTAGAAAAACCACACCATTTGTACATAAAAAACACAAACTACTACATACAGTCTGCTGTAAAAAGTACAATTGAACACTGGCCCACATCAATAAGGTGCCAAAAGATGCGGAATTGGGCCAGGCATCGGCAGTTGTTTAAAAAATTGCAAATTTCCCTGGTTTCCATGGAGTAAGAGCCGTTGCTAGGCACGTGATTTTGTCATCAATGATCATTCAATTGTCGCTACAGCCAAAAGTATTGGTCGGAGAGCAACGCGGTTTACACCATTCAATTTCTCGTCAAAAATACGTCGGATTAGAATCTTACCAGCAGCACTGGAACAGTTTTTCCACTATTGCATTTTTGCCTGATCTTTTTGTTAATTGAAATCGGCTACACTGTACTATGTACCATCGCCATTGGTCATTACTATATTTAACTTTTGACTATAAGTTTTGTGCCCTTTGGTAGCCCAGAAGGCGTCAAATTTTTGGGCTTTGCCCATTTAACTCACCCAGCAATTGTCTTACTTCTAAGTCCAAGACAATCTCAATGTCTTTATCTACGTGTAGAAAAACCACACCATTTGTACATAAAAAACACAAAATACTAGATACAGTCTGTTGTAAAAAGTACAATTGAACACTGACCCACATCAATAAGGTGCCAAAAGATGCGGAATTGGGCCAGGCATCGGCAGCTGTTTAAAAAATTGCAAATTTCCCTGGTTTCCATGGAGTAAAAGCCGTTGCTAGTCACGTGATTTTGTCATCAATGATCATTCAATTGTCGCTACAGCCAAAAGGATTGGTCGGAGAGCAACGCGGTTTGCACCATTCGATTTCTCGTCAAAAAATACGTCGGATTAGCCTCTTACCAGCAGCACTGGAACAGTTTTTCTACTTTTGCATTTTTGCCTGGTCTTTTTGTTAATTGAAATCGGCTACACTGTACTATGTACCATCGTGACTGGTCATTACTATATTCAACTTTTGACTATAAGTTATGTGCCCTTTGGTAGCCCAGAAGACGTCAAATCTTTGGGCTAAGCCCATTTAACTCACCCAGCAATTGTCTTACTTCTAAGTCCAAGACAATCTCAATGTCTTTATCTACGTGTAGAAAAACCACACCATTTGTACATAAAAAACACAAAGTACTAGATACAGTCTGCTGTAAAAAGTACAATTGAACACTGACCCACATCAAAAAGGTGCCAAAAGATGCGGAATTGGGCCAGGCATCGGCAGCTGTTTAAAAAATTGCAAATTTCCCTGGTTTCCATGGAGTAAGAGCCGTTGCTAGGCACGTGATTTTGTCATCAATGATCATTCAATTGTTGCTACAGCCAAAAGTATTTGTCGGAGAGCAACGCAGTTTGCACCATTCGATTTCTCGTCAAAAAATACGTCGGATTAGCCTTTTACCAGCAGCACTGGAATAGTTTTTCTACTTTTGCATTTTTGCCTGGTCTTTTTGTTAATTGAAATCGGCTACACTGTACTATGTACCATTGCCACCTGTCATTACTATATTCAACTTTTGACTATAAGTTATGTGCCCTTTGGTAGCCCAGAAGACGTCAAATCTTTGGGCCTAGCCCATTTAACTCACCCAGCAAGTGTCTTACTTCTAAGTCCAAGACAATCTCAATGTCTTTATCTACGTGTAGAAAAACCACACCATTTGTACATAAAAACACAAAGTACTAGATACAGTCTGCTGTAAAAAGTACAATTGAACACTGACCCACATCAATAAGGTGCCAAAAGATGCGGAATTGGGCCAGGCATCGGCAGTTGTTTAAAAAATTGCAAATTTCCCTGGTTTCCATGGAGTAAGAGCCGTTGCTAAGCATGTGATTTTGTCATTAATGATCATTCAATTGTCGCTACAGCGAAAAGTATTGTTCGGAGAGCAACGCGGTTTGCACCATTCGATTTCTCGTCACAAAATACGTAGGATTAGCCTCTTACTAGCAGCACTGGAACAGTTTTTCGACTTTTGCATTTTTGCCTGGTCTTTTTGTTAATTGAAATCGGCTACACTGTACTATGTACCATCGCGACTGGTCATTACTATATTCAACTTTTGACTATAAGTTATGTGCCCTTTGGTAGCCCAGAAGACGTCAAATCTTTGGCCTAAGCCCTTTTAACTCACCCAGCAAGTGTCTTACTTCTAAGTCCAAGACAATCTCAATATCTTTATCTACGTGTAGATAAACCACACCATTTGTACATAAAAAACACAAAGTACTAGATACAGTCTGCTGTAAAAAGTACAATTGAACACTGACCCACATCAATAAGGTGCCAAAAGATGCAGATTTGGGCCAGGCATCGGCAGCTGTTTAAAAAATTGCAAATTTCCCTGGTTTCCATGGAGTAAGAGCCGTTGCTAGGCACGTGATTTTGTCATCAATGATCATTGAATTGTCGCTACAGCCAAAAGTATTGGTCGGAGAGCAACGCGGTTTGCACCATTCGATTTATCGTCACAAAATACGTGGCATTAGCCTCTTACCAGCAGCACTGGAACAGTTTTTCCACTCTTGCATTTTTGCCTGGTGTTTTTGTTAATTGAAACCGGCTACACTGTACTATGTACCATCGCGACTGGTCATTACTATATTCAAGGTTTGACTATAAGTTATGTGCCCTTCGGTAGCCCAGAAGACGTCAAATCTTTGGGCTAAGCCCATTTAACTCACCCAGCAAGTGTCTTACTTCTAAGTCGAAGACAATCTCAATGTCTTTATCTACGTGTAGAAAAACCACACCATTTGTACATAAAAAACACAAAGTGCTAGATACAGTCTGCTGTAAAAAGTACAATTAAACAATGACCCACATCAATAAGGTTCCAAAAGATGCGGAATTGGGCCAGGCATCGGCAGCTGTTTAAAAAATTGCAAATTTCCCTGGTTTCCATGGAGTAAGAGCCGTTGCTAGGCACGTGATTTTGTCATCAATGATCATTCAATTATCGCTACAGACAAAAGTATTGGTCGGAGAGCAACGCGGTTTGCACCATTCGATTTCTCGTCACAAAATACGTCGCATTAGCCTCTTACCAGCAGCACTGGAACAGTTTTTCCACTTTTGCATTTTTGCCTGTTCTTTTTGTTAATTGAAATCGGCTACACTGTACTATGTACCATCGCCACTGGTCATTACTATATTCAACTTTTGACTATAAGTTATGTGCCCTTCGGTAGCCCAGAAGACGTCAAATCTTTGGCCTAAGCCCATTTAACTCACCCAGCAATTGTCTTACTTCTAAGTCCAAGACAATCTCAATGTCTTTATCTACGTGTAGAAAAACCACACCATTTGTACATAAAAACACAAAGTACTAGATACAGTCTGCTGTAAAAAGTACAATTGAACACTGACCCACATCAATAAGGTGCCAAAAGATGCGGAATTGGGCCAGGCATCGGCAGCTGTTTAAAAAATTGCAAATTTCCCTGGTTTCCATGGAGTAAGAGCCGTTGCTAGGCACGTGACTTTGTCATCAATGATCATTCAACTGTCGCTATAGCCAAAAGTATTGGTCGGAGAGCAACTCGGTTTGCACCATTCGATTTGTCGTCACAAAGTACGTCGTATTAGCCTCTTACCAGCAGCACTGGAACAGTTTTTCCACTTTTGCATTTTTGCCTGTTCTTTTTGTTAATTGAAATCGGCTACACTGTACTATGTACCATAGTGACTGGTCATTGCTATATTCAACTTTTGACTATAAGTTATGTGCCCTTTGGTAGCGTAGAAAACGTAAAGTCTTTGACTTAAGCCCATTTAACTCACCCAGCAATTGTCTTACTTCTAAGTCCAAGACAATCTCAATGTCTTTATCTACGTGTAGAAAAACCACACCATTTGTACGTAAAAAACACAAAGTACTAGATAGAGTCTACTGTAAAAAGTACAAATGAACACTGACCCACATCAATAAGGTGCCAAAAGATGCGGAATTGGGCCAGGCATCGGCAGGTGTTTAAAAAATTGCAAATTTCCCTGGTTTCCATGGAGTAAGAGCCGTTGCTAGTTACGTGATTTTGTCATCAATGATCATTCAGTTGTCGCTACAGACAAAAGTATTGGTCGGAGAGCAACGCGGTTTGCACCATTCGATTTCTCGTCAAAAAATACGTCGGATTAGCCTCTTACCAGCAGCACTGGAACAGTTTTTCCACTTTTGCATTTTTGCCTGGTCTTTTTGTTAATTGAAATCGGCTACACTGTACTATGTACCATCGCCACTGGTCATTACTATATTCAACTTTTGACTATAAGTTTTGTGCCCTTTGGTAGCCCAGAAGGCGTCAAATTTTTGGGCTAAGCCCATTTAACTCACCCAGCAATTGTCTTACTTCTAAGTCCAAGACAATCTCAATGTCTTTATCTACGTGTAGAAAAACCACAACATTTGTACATAAAAAACACAAAGTACTAAATACAGTCTGCTGTAAAAAGTACAATTGAACACTGACCCACATCAATAAGGTGCCAAAAGATGCGGAATTGGGCCAGGCATCGGCAGCTGTTTAAAAAATTGGAAATTTCCCTGGTTTCCATGGAGTAAGAGCCGTTGCTAGGCACGTGACTTTGTCATCAATGATCATTCAATTGTCGCTACAGCCAAAAGTATTGGTCGGAGAGCAACTCGGTTTGCACCATTCGATTTCTCGTCACAAATTACGTCGTATTAGCCTCTTACCAGCAGCACTGGAACAGTTTTTCCACTTTTGCATTTTTGCCTGGTCTTTTTGTTAATTGAAATCGGCTACACTGTACTATGTACCATCGTGACTGGTCATTACTATATTCAACCTTTGATTATAAGTTATGTGCCCTTCGGTAGCCCAGAAGACGTCAAATCTTTGGGCTTAGCCCATTTAACTCACCCAGCAATTGTCTTACTTCTAAGTCCAAGACGATCTCAATGTCTTTATTTACGTGTAGAAAAACCACACCATTTGTACATAAAAAACAAAAAGTGCTAGATACAGTCTGCTGTAAAAAGTACAATTGAACACTGACCCACATCAATAAGGTGCCAAAAGATGCGGAATTGGGCCAGGCATCGGCAGCTGTTTAAAAAATTGCAAATTTCCCTGGTTTCCATGGAGTAAGAGCCGTTGCTAGGCACGTGATTTTGTCATCAATGATCAGTCAATTATCGCTACAGACAAAAGTATTGGTCGGAGAGCAACGCGGTTTGCACCATTCGATTTCTCGTCAAAAAATACGTCGCATTAGCCTCTTACCAGCAGCACTGGAACAGTTTTTCCACTTTTGCATTTTTGCCTGGTCTTTTTGTTAATTGAAATCGGCTACACTGTACTATGTACCATCGCCACTGGTCATTACTATATTCAACTTTTGACTATAAGTTATGTGTACTTCGGTAGCCCAGAAGACGCCAAATCTTTGGCCTGAGCCCATTTAACTCACCCAGCAATTGTCTTACTTCTAAGTCCAAGACAATCTCAATGTCTTTATCTACGTGTAGAAAAAACCACACCATTTGTACATTAAAACACAAAGCACTAGATAGAGTCTGCTGTAAAAAGTACAATTGAACACTGACCCACATCAATAAGGTGCCAAAAGATGCGGAATTGGGCCAGGCATCGGCAGTTGTTTAAAAAATTGCAAATTTCCCTGGTTTCCATGGAGTAAGAGCCGTTGCTAGGCACGTGACTTTGTCATCAATGATCATTCAACTGTTGGCTATAGGCCCAAAAGTATTGGTCGGAGAGCAACTCGGTTTGCACCATTCGATTTCTCGTCACAAATACGTCGTATTAGCCTCTTACCAGCAGCACTGGAACAGTTTTTCCACTTTTGCATTTTTGCCTGTTCTTTTTGTTAATTGAAATCGGCTACACTGTACTATGTACCATCGTGACTGGTCATTACTATATTCAACTATTTACTATAAGTTATGTGCCCTTGGTAGCCTAGAAGACGTAAGTCTTTGACTTAAGCCATTTAACTCACCCAGCAATTGTCTTACTTCTAAGTCCAAGACAATCTCAATGTCTTTATCTACGTGTAGAAAAAACCAGACCATTTGTACATAAAAAACACAAAGTACTAGATACAGTCTGCTGTTAAAAAGTACAATTGAACACTGACCCACATCAATAAGGTGCAAAAAGATGCGGAATTGGGCCAGGCATCGGCAGCTGTTTAAAAAATTGGAAATTTCCCTGGTTTCCATGGAGTAAGAGCCGTTGCTAGGCACGTGATTTTGTCATCAATGATCATTCAAATGTCGCTACAGCCAAAAGTATTGGTCGGAGAGCAACGCGGTTTGCACCATTCGATTTCTCGTCAAAAAATACCTCGCATTAGCCTCTTACCAGCAGCACTGGAACAGTTTTTTCTACTTTTGCATTTTTGCCTGATCTTTTTGTTAATTGAAATCGGCTACACTGTACTATGTACCATCGCGACTGGTCATTACTATATTCAACTTTTGACTATAAGTTATGTGCGCTTCGGTAGCCCAGAAGACGTCAAATCTTTGGTCCCAGCCCATTTAACTCACCCGGCAATTGTCTTACTTCTAAGTCCAAGACAATCTCAATGTCTTTATCTACGTGTAGAAAAACCACACCTTTTGTACATAAAAAACACAAAGTACTAGATACAGTCTGCTGTAAAAAGTACAATTGAACACTGACCACATCAATAAGGTACCAAAAGATGCGGAATTGGGCCAGGCATCGGCAGCTGTTGAAAAAATTGCAAATTTTCCCTGGTTTCCATGGAGTAAGAGCCGTTGCTAGGCACGTGATTTTGTCATCAATGACCATTCAATTGTCGCTATAGACAAAGGTATTGGTCGGAGAGCAACGCGGTTTGCACCATTCGATTTCTCGTCACAAAATACGTGGTATTAGCCTCTTACCAGCAGCACTGGAACAGTTTTTCCATTTTGCATTTTTGCCAGGTCTTTTTGTTAATTGAAATCGGCTACACTGTACTATGTACCATCGCGACTGGTCATTACTATATTCAACTTTTGACTATAAGTTATGTGCCTTTCGGTTAGCCCAGAAGACGTCAAATCTTTGGCCTCAGCCCATTTAACTCACCCAGCAATTGTCTTACTTCTAAGTCCAAGACATTCTCAATGTCTTTATTTACGTGTAGAAAAACCACACCATTTGTACATAAAAAAGACAAAGTACTAGATACAGTCTGCTGTAAAAAGTACAAATGAACGCTGACCCACATCAATAAGGTGCCAAAAGATGCGGAATTGGGCCAGGCATCGGCAGCTGTTTAAAAATTGCAAATTTCCCTGGTTTCCATGGAGTAAGAGCCGTTGCTAGGCACGTAATTTTGTCATCAATGATCATTCAATTGTCGCTACAGCCAAAAGTATTGGTCGGAGAGCAACGCGGTTTGCACCATTCGATTTCTCGTCAAAAAATACGTCGCATTAGCCTCTTACCAGCAGCACTGGAAAAGTTTTTCACTTTTGCATTTTTGCCTGGTCTTTTGTTAATTGAAATCGGCTACACTGTACTATGTACCATCGCCACTAGTCATTACTATATTCAACTTTTGACTATAAGTTTTGTGCCCTTGGTAGCCCAGAAGGCGTCAAATTTTTGGGCTAAGCCCATTTAACTCACCCAGCAATTGTCTTACTTCTAAGTCCAAGACAATCTCAATGTCTTTATCTACGTGTAGAAAAACCACAACATTTGTACATAAAAAACACAAAGTACTAAATACAGTCTGCTGTAAAAAGTACAATTGAACACTGACCCACATCAATAAGGTGCCAAAAGATGCGGAATTGGGCCAGGCATCGGCAGCTGTTTAAAAAATTGGAAATTTCCCTGGTTTCCATGGAGTAAGAGCCGTTGCTAGGCACGTGACTTTGTCATCAATGATCATTCAATTGTCGCTACAGCCAAAAGTATTGGTCGGAGAGCAACTCGGTTTGCACCATTCGATTTCTCGTCACAAATTACGTCGTATTAGCCTCTTACCAGCAGCACTGGAACAGTTTTTCCACTTTTGCATTTTTGCCTGGTCTTTTTGTTAATTGAAATCGGCTACACTGTACTATGTACCATCGTGACTGGTCATTACTATATTCAACCTTTGACTATAAGTTATGTGCCCTTCGGTAGCCCAGAAGACGTCAAATCTTTGGGCTTAGCCCATTTAACTCACCCAGCAATTGTCTTACTTCTAAGTCCAAGACGATCTCAATGTCTTTATTTACGTGTAGAAAAACCACACCATTTGTACATAAAAAACAAAAAGTGCTAGATACAGTCTGCTGTAAAAAGTACAATTGAACACTGACCCACATCAATAAGGTGCCAAAAGATGCGGAATTGGGCCAGGCATCGGCAGCTGTTTAAAAAATTGCAAATTTCCCTGGTTTCCATGGAGTAAGAGCCGTTGCTAGGCACGTGATTTTGTCATCAATGATCAGTCAATTATCGCTACAGACAAAAGTATTGGTCGGAGAGCAACGCGGTTTGCACCATTCGATTTCTCGTCAAAAAATACGTCGCATTAGCCTCTTACCAGCAGCACTGGAACAGTTTTTTCCACTTTTGCATTTTTTGCCTGGTCTTTTTGTTAATTGAAATCGGCTACACTGTACTATGTACCATCGCCACTGGTCATTACTATATTCAACTTTTGACTATAAGTTATGTGTACTTCGGTAGCCCAGAAGACGCCAAATCTTTGGCCTGAGCCCATTTAACTCACCCAGCAATTGTCTTACTTCTAAGTCCAAGACAATCTCAATGTCTTTATCTACGTGTAGAAAAACCACACCATTTGTACATAAAAACACAAAGCACTAGATACAGTCTGCTGTAAAAAGTACAATTGAACACTGACCCACATCAATAAGGTGCCAAAAGATGCGGAATTGGGCCAGGCATCGGCAGTTGTTTAAAAAATTTCAAATTTCCCTGGTTTCCATGGAGTAAGAGCCGTTGCTAGGCACGTGATTTTGTCATCAATGACCATTCAATTGTCGCTATAGACAAAGGTATTGGTCGGAGAGCAACGCGGTTTGCACCATTCGATTTCTCGTCACAAAATACGTGGTATTAGCCTCTTACCAGCAGCACTGGAACAGTTTTTCCATTTTGCATTTTTGCCAGGTCTTTTTGTTAATTGAAATCGGCTACACTGTACTATGTACCATCGCGACTGGTCATTACTATATTCAACTTTTGACTATAAGTTATGTGCCTTTCGGTAGCCCAGAAGACGTCAAATCTTTGGCCTCAGCCCATTTAACTCACCCAGCAATTGTCTTACTTCTAAGTCCAAGACATTCTCAATGTCTTTATTTACGTGTAGAAAAACCACACCATTTGTACATAAAAAAGACAAAGTACTAGATACAGTCTGCTGTAAAAAGTACAAATGAACGCTGACCCACATCAATAAGGTGCCAAAAGATGCGGAATTGGGCCAGGCATCGGCAGCTGTTTAAAAAATTGCAAATTTCCCTGGTTTCCATGGAGTAAGAGCCGTTGCTAGGCACGTAATTTTGTCATCAATGATCATTCAATTGTCGCTACAGCCAAAAGTATTGGTCGGAGAGCAACGCGGTTTGCACCATTCGATTTCTCGTCAAAAAATACGTCGCATTAGCCTCTTACCAGCAGCACTGGAACAGTTTTTCCACTTTTGCATTTTTGCCTGGTCTTTTTGTTAATTGAAATCGGCTACACTGTACTATGTACCATCGCCACTGGTCATTACTATATTCAACTTTTGACTATAAGTTATGTGCCCTTCGGTAGCCCAGAAGACGTCAAATCTTTGGGCTTAGCCCATTTAACTCACCCAGCAATTGTCTTACTTCTCAGTCCAAGACATTCTCAATGTCTTTATCTACGTGTAGAAAAACCACACCATTTGTACATAAAAAACACAAAGTACTAGATACAGTCTGCTGTAAAAAAGTACAATTGAACACTGACCCACATCAATAAGTTTCCAAAAGATGCGGAATTGGGCCAGGCATCGGAGGCTGCTTAAAAAATTGCAAATTTCCCTGGTTTCCATGGAGTAAGAGCCGTTGCTAGGCACGTAATTTTGTCATCAATGATCATTCAATTGTCGCTACAGCCAAAAGTATTGGTCGGAGAGCAACGCGGTTTGCACCATTTGATTTCTCGTCAAAAAATACGTCGCATTAGCCTCTTACCAGCAGCACTGGAACAGTTTTTCCACTTTTGCATTTTTGCCTGGTCTTTTTGTTAATTGAAATCGGCTACACTGTACTATGTACCATCGCCACTGATCATTACTATATTCAACTTTTGACTATAAGTTATGTGCCCTTCGGTAGCCCAGAAGACGTCAAATCTTTGGCCTAAGCCCATTTAACTCACCCAGCAATTGTCTTACTTCTAAGTCCAAGACAATCTCAATGTCTTTATCTACGTGTAGAAAAACCACACCATTTGTACATAAAAAACACAAAGTACTAGATACAGTCTGCTGTAAAAAGTACAATTGAACACTGACCCACATCAATAAGGTGCCAAAAGATGCGGAATTGGGCCAGGCATCGGCAGCTGTTTAAACAATTGCAAATTTCCCTGGTTTCCATGGAGTAAAAACCGTTGCTAGCCACGTTGTTTTGACATCAATGATCATTCAATTGTCGCTACAGCCAAAAGTATTGGTCGGAGAGCAACGCGGTTTGCACCATTCGATTTCTCGTCACAAAATACGTCGGATTAGCCTCTTACCAGCAGCACTGGAACAGTTTTTCTACTTTTGCATTTTTGCCTGGTCTTTTTGTCTTTTCTTTCGGCTACACTGTACTATGTACCATCGCGACTGGTCATTACTATATTCAACTTTTGACTATAAGTTATGTGCCCTTCGGTAGCCCAGAAGACGTCAAATCTTTGGCCTCAGCCCATTTAGCTCACCCAGCAATTGTCTTACTTCTAAGTCCAAGACAATCTCAATGTCTTTATCTACGTGTAGAAAAACCACACCATTTGTACATATAAAACACAAAGTACTAGATACAGTCTGCTGTAAAAAGTACAATTGAACACTGACCCACATCAATAAGGTGCCAAAAGATGCGGAATTGGGCCAGGCATCGGCAGCTGTTTAAAAAATTGCAAATTTCCCTGGTTTCCATGGAGTAAGAGCCGTTGCTAGGCACGTGATTTTGTCATCAATGATCATTCAATTGTCGCTACAGCCAAAAGTGTTGGTCGGAGAGCAACGCGGTTTGCACCATTCGATTTCTCGTCAAAAAATACGTCGCATTAGACTTATACCAGCAGCACTGGAACAGTTTTTCCACTTTTGCATTTTTGCCTGATCTTTTTGTTAATTGAAATCGGCTACACTGTACTATGTACCATCGCCACTGGTCATTACTATATTCAACTTTTGACTATAAGTTATGTGCCCTTCGCTAGCCCAGAAGACGTCAAATCTTTGGCCTCAGCCCATTTAACTCACCCAGCAATTGTCTTACTTCTAAGTCCAAGACAATCTCAATGTCTTTATTTACGTGTAGAAAAACCACACCATTTGTACATAAAAAACACAAAGTACTAGATAAAGTCTGCTGTAAAAATTACAATTGAACACTGACCCACATCAATAAGGTACCAAAAGATGCGGAATTGGGCCAGGCATCGGCAGCTGTTTAAAAAATTGCAAATTTCCCTGGTTTCCATGGAGTAAGAGCCGTTGCTAGGCAAGTGATTTTGTCATCAATGATCATTCAATTGTCGCTACAGACAAAAGTATTGGTCGGAGAGCAACGCGGTTTGCACCATTCGATTTCTCGTCACAAAATACGTCGGATTAGCCTCTCACCAGCAGCACTGGAACAGTTTTTCTACTTTTGCATTTTTGCCTGGTCTTTTTGTTAATTGAAATCGGCTACACTGTACTATGTACCATCGCCACTGGTCATTACTATATTCAACTTTTGACTATAAGTTATGTGCCCTTCGGTAGCCCAGAAGACGTCAAATCTTTGGGCTTAGCCCATTTAACTCACCCAGCAAGTGTCTTACTTCTAAGTCCAAGACAATCTCAATGTCTTTATCTACGTGTAGAAAAACCACACCATTTGTACATGAAAAACACAAAGTACTAGATACAGTCTGCTGTAAAAAGTACAATTGAACACTGACCCACATCAATAAGGTGTCAAAAGATGCGGAATTGGGCCAGGCATCGGAGGCTGTTTAAAAAATTGCAAATTTCCCTGGTTTCCATGGAATAAGAGCCGTTGCTAGGCACGTGACTTTGTCATCAATGATCATTCAATTGTCGCTAGAGTCAAAAGTATTGGTCGGAGAGCAACTCGGTTTGCACCATTCGATTTCTCGTCACAAAATACGTCGTATTAGCCTCTTACCAGCAGCACTGGAACAGTTTTTCCACTTTTGCATTTTTGCCTTTTCTTTTTGTTAATTGAAATCGGCCACACTGTACTATGTACCATCGTGACTGGTTATTACTATATTCAACTATTGACTATAAGTTATGTGCCCTTCGGTAGCCCAGAAGACGTCAAATCTTTGGGCTTAGCCCATTTAACTCACCCAGCAAGTGTCTTACTTCTAAGTCCAAGACAATTTCAATGTCTTTATCTACTTGTAGAAAAACCACACCATTTGTACATAAAAACACAAAGTACTAGATACAGTCTGCTGTAAAAAGTACAATTGAACACTGACCCACATCAATAAGGGACCAAAAGATGCGGAATTGGGCCAGGCATCGGCAGCTGTTGAAAAAATTGCAAATTTCCCTGGTTTCCATGGAGTAAGAGCCGTTGCTAGGCACGTAATTTTGTCATCAATGATCATTCAATTGTCGCTACAGACAAAAGTATTGGTCGGAGAGCAACGCGGTTTGCACCATTCGATTTCTCGTCACAAAATACGTCGTATTAGCCTCTTACCAGCAGCACTGGAACAGTTTTTCCATTTTGCATTTTTGCCTGGTCTTTTTATTAATTGAAATCGGCTACACTGTACTATGTACCATCGCGACTGGTCATTACTATATTCAACTTTTGACTATAAGTTATGTGCCCTTCGGTAGCCCAGAAGACGTCAAATCTTTGGGCTAAGCCCATTTAACTCATCCAGCAATTGTCTTACTGCTAAGTCCAAGACAATCTCAATGTCTTTATTTACGTGTAGAAAAACCACACCATTTGTACATAAAAAAGACAAAGTACTAGATACAGTCTGCTGTAAAAAGTATAAATGAACGCTGACCCACATCAATAAGGTGCCAAAAGATGCGGAATTGGGCCAGGCATCGGCAGCTGTTTAAAAAATTGCAAATTTCCCTGGTTTCCATGGAGTAAGAGCCGTTGCTAGGCACGTAATTTTGTCATCAATGATCATTCAATTGTCGCTACAGCCAAAAGTATTGGTCGGAGAGCAACGCGGTTTGCACCATTCGATTTCTCGTCAAAAAATACGTCGCATTAGCCTCTTACCAGCAGCACTGGAACAGTTTTTCCACTTTTGCATTTTTGCCTGGTCTTTTTGTTAATTGAAATCGGCTACACTGTACTATGTACCATCGCCACTGGTCATTACTATATTCAACTTTTGACTATAAGTTATGTGCCCTTCGGTAGCCCAGAAGACGTCAAATCTTTGGCCTAAGCCCATTTGACTCACCCAGCAATTGTCTTACTTCTAAGTCCAAGACAATCTCAATGTCTTTATCTACGTGTAGAAAAACCACACCATTTGTACATAAAAAACACAAAGTACTAGATACAGTCTGCTGTAAAAAGTACAAATGAACACTGACCCACATCAATAAGGTGCCAAAAGATGCGGAATTGGGCCAGGCATCGGCAGCTGTTTAAAAAATTGCAAATTTCCCTGGTTTCCATGGAGTAAAAGCCGTTGCTAGGCACATGATTTTGACATCAATGATCATTCAATTATCGCTACAGACAAAAGTATTGGTCGGAGAGCAACGCGGTTTGCACCATTCGATTTCTCGTCAAAAAATACGTCGGAATAGCCTCTTACCAGCAGCACTGGAACAGTTTTTCCACTTTTTCATTTTTGCCTGGTCTTTTTGTTAATTGAAATCGGCTGCACTGTACTATGTACCATCGCGACTGGTCATTACTATATTCAACTTTTGACTATAAGTTATGTGCCCTTCGGTAGCCCAGAAGACGTCAAATCTTTGGCCTCAGCCCATTTAACTCACCCAGCAATTGTCTTACTTCTAAGTCCAAGACAATCTCAGTGTCTTTATCTACGTGTAGAAAAACCACACCATTTGTACATAAAAAACACAAAGTACTAGATACAGTCTGCTGTAAAAAGTACAATTGAACACTGACCCACATCAAAAAGGTGCCAAAAGATGCGGAATTGGGCCAGGCATCGGCAGCTGTTTAAACAATTGCAAATTTCCCTGGTTTCCATGGAGTAAAAACCGTTGCTAGCCACGTTGTTTTGACATCAATGATCATTCAATTGTCGCTACAGCCAAAAGTATTTGTCGGAGAGCAACGCGGTTTGCACCATTCGATTTCTCGTCAAAAAATACGTCGGATTAGCCTCTTACCAGCAGCACTGGAACAGTTTTTCTACTTTTGCATTTTTGCCTGGTCTTTTTGTTAATTGAAATCGGCTACACTGTACTATGTACCATCGCGACTGGTCATTACTATATTCAACTTTTGACTATAAGTTATGTGCCCTTCGGTAGCCCAGAAGACGTCAAATCTTTGGCCTAAGCCCATTTAACTCACCCAGCAATTGTCTTACTTCTAAGTCGAAGACAATCTCAATGTCTTTATCTACGTGTAGAAAAACCACACCATTTGTACATAAAAAACACAAAGTACTAGATACAGTCTGCTGTAAAAAGTACAATTGAACACTGACCCACATCAATAAGGTGCCAAAAGATGCGGAATTGGGCCAGGCATCGGCAGCTGTTTAAACAATTGCAAATTTCCCTGGTTTCCATGGAGTAAAAACCGTTGCTAGCCACGTTATTTTGACATCAATGATCATTCAATTGTCGCTACAGCCAAAAGTATTGGTCGGAGAGCAACGCGGTTTGCACCATTCGATTTCTCGTCAAAAAATACGTCGGATTAGCCTCTTACGAGCAGCACTGGAACAGTTTTTCTACTTTTGCATTTTTGCCTGATCTTTTTGTTAATTGAAATCGGCTACACTGTACTATGTACCATCGCCACTGGTCATTACTATATTCAACTTTTGACTATAAGTTATGTGCCCTTCGGTAGCCCAGAAGACGTCCAATCTTTGGGCTAAGCCCATTTAACTCACCCAGCAATTGTCTTACTTCTAAGTCCAAGACAATCTCAATGTCTTTATCTACGTGTAGAAAAACCACACCATTTGTACATAAAAAAGACAAAGTACTAGATACAGTCTGCTGTAAAAAGTATAAATGAACGCTGACCCACATCAATAAGGTGCCAAAAGATGCGGAATTGGGCCAGGCATCGGCAGCTGTTTAAAAAATTGCAAATTTCCCTGGTTTCCATGGAGTAAGAGCCGTTGCTAGGCACGTAATTTTGTCATCAATGATCATTCAAATGTCGCTACAGCCAAAAGTATTGGTCGGAGAGCAACGCGGTTTGCACCATTCGATTTGTCGTCAAAAAATACGTCGCATTAGCCTCTTACCAGCAGCACTGGAACAGTTTTTCCACTTTTGCATTTTTGCCTGGTCTTTTTGTTAATTGAAATCGGCTACACTGTACTATGTACCATCGCCACTGGTCATTACTATATTCAACTTTTGACTATAAGTTATGTGCCCTTCGGTAGCCCAGAAGACGTCAAATCTTTGGCCTAAGCCCATTTGACTCACCCAGCAATTGTCTTACTTCTAAGTCCAAGACAATCTCAATGTCTTTATCTACGTGTAGAAAAACCACACCATTTGTACTTAAAAAACACAAAGTACTAGATACAGTCTGCTGTAAAAAGTACAATTGAACACTGACCCACATCAATAAGGTGCCAAAAGATGCCGAATTGGGCCAGGCATCGGCAGCTGTTTAAAAAATTGCAAATTTCCCTGGTTTCCATGGAGTAAAAGCCGTTGCTAGGCACATGATTTTGACATCAATGATCATTCAATTATCGCTACAGACAAAAGTATTGGTCGGAGAGCAACGCGGTTTGCACCATTCGATTTCTCGTCAAAAAATACGTCGGAATAGCCTCTTACCAGCAGCACTGGAACAGTTTTTCTACTTTTGCATTTTTGCCTGGTCTTTTTGTTAATTGAAATCGGCTACACTGTACTATGTACCATCGCGACTGGTCATTACTATATTCAACTTTTGACTATAAGTTATGTGCCCTTCGGTAGCCCAGAAGACGTCAAATCTTTGGCCTAAGCCCATTTAACTCACCCAGCAATTGTCTTACTTCTAAGTCGAAGACAATCTCAATGTCTTTATCTACGTGTAGAAAAACCACACCATTTGTACATAAAAAACACAAAGTACTAGATACAGTCTGCTGTAAAAAGTACAATTGAACACTGACCCACATCAATAAGGTGCCAAAAGATGCGGAATTGGGCCAGGCATCGGCAGCTGTTTAAACAATTGCAAATTTCCCTGGTTTCCATGGAGTAAAAACCGTTGCTAGCCACGTTATTTTGACATCAATGATCATTCAATTGTCGCTACAGCCAAAAGTATTGGTCGGAGAGCAACGCGGTTTGCACCATTCGATTTCTCGTCAAAAAATACGTCGGATTAGCCTCTTACGAGCAGCACTGGAACAGTTTTTCTACTTTTCCATTTTTGCCTGATCTTTTTGTTAATTGAAATCGGCTACACTGTACTATGTACCATCGCCACTGGTCATTACTATATTCAACTTTTGACTATAAGTTATGTGCCCTTCGGTAGCCCAGAAGACGTCCAATCTTTGGGCTAAGCCCATTTAACTCACCCAGCAATTGTCTTACTTCTAAGTCCAAGACAATCTCAATGTCTTTATCTACGTGTAGAAAAACCACACCATTTGTACATAAAAAAGACAAAGTACTAGATACAGTCTGCTGTAAAAAGTATAAATGAACGCTGACCCACATCAATAAGGTGCCAAAAGATGCGGAATTGGGCCAGGCATCGGCAGCTGTTTAAAAAATTGCAAATTTCCCTGGTTTCCATGGAGTAAGAGCCGTTGCTAGGCACGTAATTTTGTCATCAATGATCATTCAATTGTCGCTACAGCCAAAAGTATTGGTCGGAGAGCAACGCGGTTTGCACCATTCGATTTCTCGTCAAAAAATACGTCGCATTAGCCTCTTACCAGCAGCACTGGAACAGTTTTTCCACTTTTGCATTTTTCCCTGGTCTTTTTGTTAATTGAAATCGGCTACACTGTACTATGTACCATCGCCACTGGTCATTACTATATTCAACTTTTGACTATAAGTTATGTGCCCATCGGTAGCCCAGAAGACGTCAAATCTTTGGCTTAAGCCCATTTGACTCACCCAGCAATTGTCTTACTTCTAAGTCCAAGACAATCTCAATGTCTTTATCTACGTGTAGAAAAACCACACCATTTGTACATAAAAAACACAAAGTACTAGATACAGTCTGCTGTAAAAAGTACAATTGAACACTGACCCACATCAATAAGGTGCCAAAAGATGCGGAATTGGGCCAGGCATCGGCAGCTGTTTAAAAAATTGCAAATTTCCCTGGTTTCCATGGAGTAAAAGCCGTTGCTAGGCACATGATTTTGACATCAATGATCATTCAATTATCGCTACAGACAAAAGTATTGGTCGGAGAGCAACGCGGTTTGCACCATTCGATTTCTCGTCAAAAAATACGTCGGAATAGCCTCTTACCAGCAGCACTGGAACAGTTTTTCCACTTTTTCATTTTTGCCTGGTCTTTTTGTTAATTGAAATCGGCTGCACTGTACTATGTACCATCGCGACTGGTCATTACTATATTCAACTTTTGACTATAAGTTATGTGCCCTTCGGTAGCCCAGAAGACGTCAAATCTTTGGCCTCAGCCCATTTAACTCACCCAGCAATTGTCTTACTTCTAAGTCGAAGACAATCTCAGTGTCTTTATCTACGTGTAGAAAAACCACACCATTTGTACATAAAAAACACAAAGTACTAGATACAGTCTGCTGTAAAAAGTACAATTGAACACTGACCCACATCAATAAGGTGCCAAAAGATGCGGAATTGGGCCAGGCATCGGCAGCTGTTTAAACAATTGCAAATTTCCCTGGTTTCCATGGAGTAAAAACCGTTGCTAGCCACGTTGTTTTGACATCAATGATCATTCAATTGTCGCTACAGCCAAAAGTATTTGTCGGAGAGCAACGCGGTTTGCACCATTCGATTTCTCGTCAAAAAATACGTCGGATTAGCCTCTTACGAGCAGCACTGGAACAGTTTTTCTACTTTTGCATTTTTGCCTGGTCTTTTTGTTAATTGAAATCGGCTACACTGTACTATGTACCATCGCGACTGGTCATTACTATATTCAACTTTTGACTATAAGTTATGTGCCCTTCGGTAGCCCAGAAGACGTCAAATCTTTGGCCTAAGCCCATTTAACTCACCCAGCAATTGTCTTACTTCTAAGTCGAAGACAATCTCAATGTCTTTATCTACGTGTAGAAAAACCACACCATTTGTACATAAAAAACACAAAGTACTAGATACAGTCTGCTGTAAAAAGTACAATTGAACACTGACCCACATCAATAAGGTGCCAAAAGATGCGGAATTGGGCCAGGCATCGGCAGCTGTTTAAACAATTGCAAATTTCCCTGGTTTCCATGGAGTAAAAACCGTTGCTAGCCACGTTATTTTGACATCAATGATCATTCAATTGTCGCTACAGCCAAAAGTATTGGTCGGAGAGCAACGCGGTTTGCACCATTCGATTTCTCGTCAAAAAATACGTCGGATTAGCCTCTTACGAGCAGCACTGGAACAGTTTTTCTACTTTTGCATTTTTGCCTGATCTTTTTGTTAATTGAAATCGGCTACACTGTACTATGTACCATCGCCACTGGTCATTACTATATTCAACTTTTGACTATAAGTTATGTGCCCTTCGGTAGCCCAGAAGACGTCCAATCTTTGGGCTAAGCCCATTTAACTCACCCAGCAATTGTCTTACTTCTAAGTCCAGACAATCTCAATGTCTTTATCTACGTGTAGAAAAACCACACCATTTGTACATAAAAAACACAAAGTACTAGATACAGTCTGCTGTAAAAAGTACAATTGAACGCTGACCCACATCAATAAGGTGCCAAAAGATGCGGAATTGGGCCAGGCATCGGCAGCTGTTTAAAAAATTGCAAATTTCCCTGGTTTCCATGCAGTAAGAGCCCTTGCTAGGCACGTAATTTTGTCATCAATGATCATTCAATTATCGCTACAGCCAAAAGTATTGGTCGGAGAGCAACGCGGTTTGCACCATTCGATTTCTCGTCACAAAATACGTCGCATTAGCCTCTTACCAGCAGCACTGGAACAGTTTTTCCACTTTTGCATTTTTGCCTGGTCTTTTTGTTAATTGAAATCGGCTACACTGTACTATGTACCATCGCCACTGGTCATTACTATATTCAACTTTTGACTATAAGTTATGTGCCCTTCGGTAGCCCAGAAGACGTCAAATCTTTGGGCTTAGCCCATTTAACTCACCCAGCAATTGTCTTACTTCTCAGTCCAAGACAATCTCAATGTCTTTATCTACGTGTAGAAAAACC
The DNA here is from genome assembly GCF_032854445.1 of Liolophura sinensis. Taxonomy (NCBI): domain Eukaryota; kingdom Metazoa; phylum Mollusca; class Polyplacophora; order Chitonida; family Chitonidae; genus Liolophura; species Liolophura sinensis. Next base: position 43,858 of record NW_027018137.1, on the reverse strand, counting down.
ACACCATTTGTACATAAAAAACACAAAGTACTAGATACAGTCTGCTGTAAAAAAGTACAATTGAACACTGACCCACATCAATAAGGTTCCAAAAGATGCGGAATTGGGCCAGGCATCGGAGGCTGCTTAAAAAATTGCAAATTTCCCTGGTTTCCATGGAGTAAGAGCCGTTGCTAGGCACGTAGTTTTGTCATCAATGATCATTCAATTGTTCCTACAGCCAAAAGTATTGGTCGGAGAGCAACGCGGTTTGCACCATTCGATTTCTCGTCAAAAAATACGTCGCATTAGCCTCTTACCAGCAGCACTGGAACAGTTTTTCCACTTTTGCATTTTTGCCTGGTCTTTTTGTTAATTGAAATCGGCTACACTGTACTATGTACCATCGCGACTGGTCATTACTATATTCAACTTTTGACTATAAGTTATGTGCCCTTCGGTAGCCCAGAAGACGTCAAATCTTTGGCCTAAGCCCATTTGACTCACCCAGCAATTGTCTTACTTCTAAGTCCAAGACAATCTCAATGTCTTTATCTACGTGTAGAAAAACCACACCATTTGTACATAAAAAACACAAAGTACTAGATACAGTCTGCTGTAAAAAGTACAATTGAACACTGACCCACATCAATAAGGTGCCAAAAGATGCGGAATTGGGCCAGGCATCGGCAGCTGTTTAAACAATTGCAAATTTCCCTGGTTTCCATGGAGTAAAAACCGTTGCTAGCCACGTTGTTTTGACATCAATGATCATTCAGTTGTCGCTACAGCCAAAAGTATTGGTCGGAGAGCAACGCAGTTTGCACCATTCGATTTCTCGTCAAAAAATACGTCGGATTAGCCTCTTACCGGCAGCACTGGAACAGTTTTTCTACTTTTGCATTTTTGCCTGGTCTTTTTGTCTTTTCTTTCGGCTACACTGTACTATGTACCATCGCGACTGGTCATTACTATATTCAACTTTTGACTATAAGTTAAGTGCCCTTCGCTAGCCCAAAAGACGTCAAATCTTTGGCCTCAGCCCATTTAACTCACCCAGCAATTGTCTTACTTCTAAGTCCAAGACAATCTCAATGTCTTTATTTACGTGTAGAAAAACCACACCATTTGTACATAAAAAACACAAAGTACTAGATACAGTCTGCTGTAAAAATTACAATTGAACACTGACCCACATCAATAAGGTACCAAAAGGTGCGGAATTTGGCCAGGCATCGGCAGCTGTTTAAAAAATTGCAAATTTCCCTGGTTTCCATGGAGTAAGAGCCGTTGCTAGGCAAGTGATTTTGTCATCAATGATCATTCAATTGTCGCTACAGACAAAAGTATTGGTCGGAGAGCAACGCGGTTTGCACCATTCGATTTCTCGTCAAAAAATACGTCGGATTAGACTCTCACCAGCAGCACTGGAACAGTTTTTCTACTTTTGCATTTTTGCCTGGTCGTTTTGTTAATTGAAATCGGCTACACTGTACTATGTACCATCGCCACTGGTCATTACTATATTCAACTTTTGACTATAAGTTATGTGCCCTTCGGTAGCCCAGAAGACGTCAAATCTTTGGGCTTAGCCCAATTAACTCACCCAGCAAGTGTCTTACTTCTAAGTCCAAGACAATCTCAGTGTCTTTATCTACGTGTAGAAAAACCACACCATTTGTACATAAAAAACACAAAGTACTAGATACAGTCTGCTGTAAAAAGTACAATTGAACACTGACCCACATCAATAAGGTGCCAAAAGATGCGGAATTGGGCCAGGCATCGGCAGCTGTTTAAACAATTGCAAATTTCCCTGGTTTCCATGGAGTAAAAACCGTTGCTAGCCACGTTGTTTTGACATCAATGATCATTCAATTGTCGCTACAGCCAAAAGTATTTGTCGGAGAGCAACGCGGTTTGCACCATTCGATTTCTCGTCAAAAAATACGTCGGATTAGCCTCTTACGAGCAGCACTGGAACAGTTTTTCTACTTTTGCATTTTTGCCTGGTCTTTTTGTTAATTGAAATCGGCTACACTGTACTATGTACCATCGCGACTGGTCATTACTATATTCAACTTTTGACTATAAGTTATGTGCCCTTCGGTAGCCCAGAAGACGTCAAATCTTTGGCCTCAGCCCATTTAACTCACCCAGCAATTGTCTTACTTCTAAGTCGAAGACAATCTCAATGTCTTTATCTACGTGTAGAAAAACCACACCATTTGTACATAAAAAACACAAAGTACTAGATACAGTCTGCTGTAAAAAGTACAATTGAACACTGACCCACATCAATAAGGTGCCAAAAGATGCGGAATTGGGCCAGGCATCGGCAGCTGTTTAAACAATTGCAAATTTCCCTGGTTTCCATGGAGTAAAAACCGTTGCTAGCCACGTTATTTTGACATCAATGATCATTCAATTGTCGCTACAGCCAAAAGTATTGGTCGGAGAGCAACGCGGTTTGCACCATTCGATTTCTCGTCAAAAAATACGTCGGATTAGCCTCTTACGAGCAGCACTGGAACAGTTTTTCTACTTTTGCATTTTTGCCTGATCTTTTTGTTAATTGAAATCGGCTACACTGTACTATGTACCATCGCCACTGGTCATTACTATATTCAACTTTTGACTATAAGTTATGTGCCCTTCGGTAGCCCAGAAGACGTCCAATCTTTGGGCTAAGCCCATTTAACTCACCCAGCAATTGTCTTACTTCTAAGTCCAGACAATCTCAATGTCTTTATCTACGTGTAGAAAAACCACACCATTTGTACATAAAAAACACAAAGTACTAGATACAGTCTGCTGTAAAAAGTACAATTGAACGCTGACCCACATCAATAAGGTGCCAAAAGATGCGGAATTGGGCCAGGCATCGGCAGCTGTTTAAAAAATTGCAAATTTCCCTGGTTTCCATGCAGTAAGAGCCATTGCTAGGCACGTAATTTTGTCATCAATGATCATTCAATTATCGCTACAGCCAAAAGTATTGGTCGGAGAGCAACGCGGTTTGCACCATTCGATTTCTCGTCACAAAATACGTCGCATTAGCCTCTTACCAGCAGCACTGGAACAGTTTTTCCACTTTTGCATTTTTGCCTGGTCTTTTTGTTAATTGAAATCGGCTACACTGTACTATGTACCATCGCCACTGGTCATTACTATATTCAACTTTTGACTATAAGTTATGTGCCCTTCGGTAGCCCAGAAGACGTCAAATCTTTGGGCTTAGCCCATTTAACTCACCCAGCAATTGTCTTACTTCTCAGTCCAAGACAATCTCAGTGTCTTTATCTACGTGTAGAAAAACCACACCATTTGTACATAAAAAACACAAAGTACTAGATACAGTCTGCTGTAAAAAAGTACAATTGAACACTGACCCACATCAATAAGGTTCCAAAAGATGCGGAATTGGGCCAGGCATCGGAGGCTGCTTAAAAAATTGCAAATTTCCCTGTTTTCCATGGAGTAAGAGCCGTTGCTAGGCACGTAGTTTTGTCATCAATGATCATTCAATTGTTCCTACAGCCAAAAGTATTGGTCGGAGAGCAACGCGGTTTGCACCATTCGATTTCTCGTCAAAAAATACGTCGCATTAGCCTCTTACCATCAGCACTGGAACAGTTTTTCCACTTTTGCATTTTTGCCTGGTCTTTTTGTTAATTGAAATCGGCTACACTGTACTATGTACCATCGCGACTGGTCATTACTATATTCAACTTTTGACTATAAGTTATGTGCCCTTCGGTAGCCCAGAAGACGTCAAATCTTTGGCCTAAGCCCATTTGACTCACCCAGCAATTGTCTTACTTCTAAGTCCAAGACAATCTCAATGTCTTTATCTACGTGTAGAAAAACCACACCATTTGTACATAAAAAACACAAAGTACTAGATACAGTCTGCTGTAAAAAGTACAATTGAACACTGACCCACATCAATAAGGTGCCAAAAGATGCGGAATTGGGCCAGGCATCGGCAGCTGTTTAAACAATTGCAAATTTCCCTGGTTTCCATGGAGTAAAAACCGTTGCTAGCCACGTTGTTTTGACATCAATGATCATTCAATTGTCGCTACAGCCAAAAGTATTGGTCGGAGAGCAACGCAGTTTGCACCATTCGATTTCTCGTCAAAAAATACGTCGGATTAGCCTCTTACCGGCAGCACTGGAACAGTTTTTCTACTTTTGCATTTTTGCCTGGTCTTTTTGTCTTTTCTTTCGGCTACACTGTACTATGTACCATCGGGACTGGTCATTACTATATTCAACTTTTGACTATAAGTTAAGTGCCCTTCGCTAGCCCAAAAGACGTCAAATCTTTGGCCTCAGCCCATTTAACTCACCCAGCAATTGTCTTACTTCTAAGTCCAAGACAATCTCAATGTCTTTATTTACGTGTAGAAAAACCACACCATTTGTACATAAAAAACACAAAGTACTAGATACAGTCTGCTGTAAAAATTACAATTGAACACTGACCCACATCAATAAGGTACCAAAAGGTGCGGAATTTGGCCAGGCATCGGCAGCTGTTTAAAAAATTGCAAATTTCCCTGGTTTCCATGGAGTAAGAGCCGTTGCTAGGCAAGTGATTTTGTCATCAATGATCATTCAATTGTCGCTACAGACAAAAGTATTGGTCGGAGAGCAACGCGGTTTGCACCATTCGATTTCTCGTCAAAAAATACGTCGGATTAGACTCTCACCAGCAGCACTGGAACAGTTTTTCTACTTTTGCATTTTTGCCTGGTCGTTTTGTTAATTGAAATCGGCTACACTGTACTATGTACCATCGCCACTGGTCATTACTATATTCAACTTTTGACTATAAGTTATGTGCCCTTCGGTAGCCCAGAAGACGTCAAATCTTTGGGCTTAGCCCAATTAACTCACCCAGCAAGTGTCTTACTTCTAAGTCCAAGACAATCTCAATGTCTTTATCTACGTGTAGAAAAACCACACCATTTGTACATAAAAAACACAAAGTACTAGATACAGTCTGCTGTAAAAAGTACAATTGAACACTGACCCACATCAATAAGGTGCCAAAAGATGCGGAATTGGGCCAGGCATCGGCAGCTGTTTAAAAAATTGCAAATTTCCATGGTTTCCATGGAGTAAAAACCGTTGCTAGCCACGTTATTTTGACATCAATGATCATTCAATTGTCGCTACAGACAAAAGTATTGGTCGGAGAGCAACGCGGTTTGCACCATTCGATTTCTCGTCAAAAAATACGCCGGATTAGCCTCTTACGAGCAGCACTGGAACAGTTTTTCTACTTTTGCATTTTTGCCTGGTCTTTTTGTTAATTGAAATCGGCTACACTGTACTATGTACCATCGCCACTGGTCATTACTATATTCAACTTTTGACTATAAGTTATGTGCCCTTCGGTAGCCCAGAAGACGTCAAATCTTTGGGCTAAGCCCATTTAACTCACCCAGCAATTGTCTTACTTCTAAGTCCAAGACAATCTCAATGTCTTTATCTACGTGTAGAAAAACCACACCATTTGTACATAAAAAACACAAAGTACTAGATACAGTCTGCTGTAAAAAGTACAATTGAACACTGACCCACATCAATAAGGTGCCAAAAGATGCGGAATTGGGCCAGGCATCGGCAGCTGTTTAAAAAATTGCAAATTTCCATGGTTTCCATGGAGTAAAAACCGTTGCTAGCCACGTTATTTTGACATCAATGATCATTCAATTGTCGCTACAGACAAAAGTATTGGTCGGAGAGCAACGCGGTTTGCACCATTCGATTTCTCGTCAAAAAATACGCCGGATTAGCCTCTTACGAGCAGCACTGGAACAGTTTTTCTACTTTTGCATTTTTGCCTGGTCTTTTTGTTAATTGAAATCGGCTACACTGTACTATGTACCATCGCCACTGGTCATTACTATATTCAACTTTTGACTATAAGTTATGTGCCCTTCGGTAGCCCAGAAGACGTCAAATCTTTGGGCTAAGCCCATTTAACTCACCCAGCAATTGTCTTACTTCTAAGTCCAAGACAATCTCAATGTCTTTATCTACGTGTAGAAAAACCACACCATTTTGTACATAAAAAACACAAAGTACTAGATACAGTCTGCTGTAAAAAGTACAATTGAACGCTGACCCACATCAATAAGGTGCCAAAAGATGCGGAATTGGGCCAGGCATCGGCAGCTGTTTAAAAAATTGCAAATTTCCCTGGTTTCCATGGAGTAAGAGCCGTTGCTAGGCACGTAATTTTGTCATCAATGATCATTCAATTATCGCTACAGCCAAAAGTATTGGTCGGAGAGCAACGCGGTTTGCACCATTCGATTTCTCGTCAAAAAATACGTCGCATTAGCCCCTTACCAGCAGCACTGGAACAGTTTTTCCACTTTTGCATTTTTGCCTGGTCTTTTTGTTAATTGAAATCGGCTACACTGTACTATGTACCATCGCCACTGGTCATTACTATATTCAACTTTTGACTATAAGTTATGTGCCCTTCGGTAGCCCAGAAGACGTCAAATCTTTGGGCTTAGCCCATTTAACTCACCCAGCAATTGTCTTACTTCTCAGTCCAAGACAATCTCAATGTCTTTATCTACGTGTAGAAAAACCACACCATTTGTACATAAAAAACACAAAGTACTAGATACAGTCAGCTGTAAAAAAGTACAATTGAACACTGACCCACATCAATAAGGTTCCAAAAGATGCGGAATTGGGCCAGGCATCGGAGGCTGCTTAAAAAATTGCAAATTTCCCTGGTTTCCATGGAGTAAGAGCCGTTGCTAGGCACGTAGTTTTGTCATCAATGATCATTCAATTGTTGCTACAGCCAAAAGTATTGGTCGGAGAGCAACGCGGTTTGCACCATTCGATTTCTCGTCAAAAAATACGTCGCATTAGCCTCTTACCAGCAGCACTGGAACAGTTTTTCCACTTTTGCATTTTTGCCTGGTCTTTTTGTTAATTGAAATCGGCTACACTGTACTATGTACCATCGCGACTGGTCATTACTATATTCAACTTTTGACTATAAGTTATGTGCCCTTCGGTAGCCCAGAAGACGTCAAATCTTTGGCCTAAGCCCATTTGACTCACCCAGCAATTGTCTTACTTCTAAGTCGAAGACAATCTCAATGTCTTTATCTACGTGTAGAAAAACCACACCATTTGTACATAAAAAACACAAAGTACTAGATACAGTCTGCTGTAAAAAGTACAATTGAACACTGACCCACATCAATAAGGTGCCAAAAGATGCGGAATTGGGCCAGGCATCGGCAGCTGTTTAAAAAATTGCAAATTTCCCTGGTTTCCATGGAGTAAGAGCCGTTGCTAGGCACGTGATTTTGTCATCAATGATCATTCAATAGTCGCTACAGCCAAAAGTGTTGGTCGGAGAGCAACGCGGTTTGCACCATTCGATTTCTCGTCAAAAAATACGTCGGATTAGACTTATACCAGCAGCACTGGAACAGTTTTTCTACTTTTGCATTTTTGCCTGATCTTTTTGTTAATTGAAATCGGCTACACTGTACTATGTACCATCGCCACTGGTCATTACTATATTCAACTTTTGACTATAAGTTATGTGCCCTTCGCTAGCCCAGAAGACGTCAAATCTTTGGGCTCAGCCCATTTAGCTCACCCAGCAATTGTCTTACTTCTAAGTCCAAGACAATCTCAATGTCTTTATCTACGTGTAGAAAAACCACACCATTTGTACATAAAAAACACAAAGTACTAGATACAGTCTGCTGTAAAAAGTACAATTGAACACTGACCCACATCAATAAGGTGCCAAAAGATGCGGAATTGGGCCAGGCATCGGCAGCTGTTTAAAAAATTGCAAATTTCCCTGGTTTCCATGGAGTAAGAGCCGTTGCTAGGCACGTGATTTTGTCATCAATGATCATTCAATTGTCGCTACAGCCAAAAGTGTTGGTCGGAGAGCAACGCGGTTTGCACCATTCGATTTCTCGTCAAAAAATACGTCGGATTAGACTTATAGCAGCAGCACTGGAACAGTTTTTCCACTTTTGCATTTTTGCCTGATCTTTTTGTTAATTGAAATCGGCTACACTGTACTATGTACCATCGCGACTGGTCATTACTATATTCAACTTTTGACTATAAGTTATGTGCCCTTCGCTAGCCCAGAAGACGTCAAATCTTTGGCCTCAGCCCATTTAACTCACCCAGCAATTGTCTTACTTCTAAGTCCAAGACAATCTCAATGTCTTTATTTACGTGTAGAAAAACCACACCATTTGTACATAAAAAACACAAAGTACTAGATACAGTCTGCTGTAAAAATTACAATTGAACACTGACCCACATCAATAAGGTACCAAAAGATGCGGAATTGGGCCAGGCATCGGCAGCTGTTTAAAAAATTGCAAATTTCCCTGGTTTCCATGGAGTAACAGCCGTTGCTAGGCAAGTGATTTTGTCATCAATGATCATTCAAATGTCGCTACAGACAAAAGTATTGGTCGGAGAGCAACGCGGTTTGCACCATTCGATTTCTCGTCACAAAATACGTCGGATTAGACTCTCACCAGCAGAACTGGAACAGTTTTTCTACTTTTGCATTTTTGCCTGGTCTTTTTGTTAATTGAAATCGGCTACACTGTACTATGTACCATCGCCACTGGTCATTACTATATTCAACTTTTGACTATAAGTTATGTGCCCTTCGGTAGCCCAGAAGACGTCAAATCTTTGGGCTTATCCCATTTAACTCACCCAGCAAGTGTCTTACTTCTAAGTCCAAGACAATTTCAATGTCTTTATCTACGTGTAGAAAAACCACACCATTTGTACATGAAAAACACAAAGTACTAGATACAGTCTGCTGTAAAAAGTACAATTGAACACTGACCCACATCAATAAGGTGTCAAAAGATGCGGAATTAGGCCAGGCATCTGAGGCTGTTTAAAAAATTGCAAATTTCCCTGGTTTCCATGGAATAAGAGCCGTTGCTAGGCACGTGACTTTGTCATCAATGATCATTCAATTGTCGCTACAGCCAAAAGTATTGGTCGGAGAGCAACTCGGTTTGCACCATTCGATTTCTCGTCACAAAATACGTCGTATTAGCCTCTTACCAGCAGCACTGGAACAGTTTTTCCACTTTTGCATTTTTGCCTTTTCTTTTTGTTAATTGAAATCGGCTACACTGTACTATGTACCATCGTGACTGGTTATTACTATATTCAACTATTGACTATAAGTTATGTGCCCTTCGGTAGCCCAGAAGACGTCAAATCTTTGGGCTAAGCCCATTTAACTCACCCAGCAAGTGTCTTACTTCTAAGTCCAAGACAATTTCAATGTCTTTATCTACTTGTAGAAAAACCACACCATTTGTACATAAAAACACAAAGTACTAGATACAGTCTGCTGTAAAAAGTACAATTGAACACTGACCCACATCAATAAGGTACCAAAAGATGCGGAATTGGGCCAGGCATCGGCAGCTGTTGAAAAAATTGCAAATTTCCCTGGTTTCCATGGAGTAAGAGCCGTTGCTAGGCAAGTGATTTTGTCATCAATGATCATTCAATTGTCGCTACAGACAAAAGTATTTGTCGGAGAGCAACGCGGTTTGCACCATTCGATTTCTCGTCACAAAATACGTCGTATTAGCCTCTTACCAGCAGCACTGGAACAGTTTTTCCATTTTGCATTTTTGCCTGGTCTTTTTATTAATTGAAATCGGCTACACTGTACTATGTACCATCGCGACTGGTCATTACTATATTCAACTTTTGACTATAAGTTATGTGCCCTTCGGTAGCCCAGAAGACGTCAAATCTTTGGCCTGAGCCCATTTAACTCACCCAGCAATTGTCTTACTGCTAAGTCCAAGACAATCTCAATGTCTTTATTTACGTGTAGAAAAACCACACCATTTGTACATAAAAAAGACAAAGTACTAGATACAGTCTGCTGTAAAAAGTACAAATGAACGCTGACCCACATCAATAAGGTGCCAAAAGATGCGGAATTGGGCCAGGCATCGGCAGCTGTTTAAAAAATTGCAAATTTCCCTGGTTTCCATGGAGTAAGAGCCGTTGCTAGGCACGTAGTTTTGTCATCAATGATCATTCAATTGTTGCTACAGCCAAAAGTATTGGTCGGAGAGCAACGCGGTTTGCACCATTCGATTTCTCGTCAAAAAATACGTCGCATTAGCCTCTTACCAGCAGCACTGGAACAGTTTTTCCACTTTTGCATTTTTGCCTGGTCTTTTTGTTAATTGAAATCGGCTACACTGTACTATGTACCATCGCGACTGGTCATTACTATATTCAACTTTTGACTATAAGTTATGTGCCCTTCGGTAGCCCAGAAGACGTCAAATCTTTGGCCTAAGCCCATTTGACTCACCCAGCAATTGTCTTACTTCTAAGTCGAAGACAATCTCAATGTCTTTATCTACGTGTAGAAAAACCACACCATTTGTACATAAAAAACACAAAGTACTAGGTACAGTCTGCTGTAAAAAGTACAATTGAACACTGACCCACATCAATAAGGTGCCAAAAGATGCGGAATTGGGCCAGGCATCGGCAGCTGTTTAAAAAATTGCAAATTTCCCTGGTTTCCATGGAGTAAGAGCCGTTGCTAGGCACGTGATTTTGTCATCAATGATCATTCAATAGTCGCTACAGCCAAAAGTGTTGGTCGGAGAGCAACGCGGTTTGCACCATTCGATTTCTCGTCAAAAAATACGTCGGATTAGACTTATACCAGCAGCACTGGAACAGTTTTTCCACTTTTGCATTTTTGCCTGATCTTTTTGTTAATTGAAATCGGCTACACTGTACTATGTACCATCGCGACTGGTCATTACTATATTCAACTTTTGACTATAAGTTATGTGCCCTTCGCTAGCCCAGAAGACGTCAAATCTTTGGGCTCAGCCCATTTAACTCACCCAGCAATTGTCTTACTTCTAAGTCCAAGACAATCTCAATGTCTTTATCTACGTGTAGAAAAACCACACCATTTGTACATAAAAAACACAAAGTACTAGATACAGTCTGCTGTAAAAAGTACAATTGAACACTGACCCACATCAATAAGGTGCAAAAAGATGCGGAATTGGGCCAGGCATCGGCAGCTGTTTAAAAAATTGCAAATTTCCCTGGTTTCCATGGAGTAAGAGCCGTTGCTAGGCACATGATTTTGTCATCAATGATCATTCAATTGTCGCTACAGCCAAAAGTGTTGGTCGGAGAGCAACGCGGTTTGCACCATTCGATTTCTCGTCAAAAAATACGTCGGATTAGACTTATACCAGCAGCACTGGAACAGTTTTTCCACTTTTGCATTTTTGCCTGATCTTTTTGTTAATTGAAATCGGCTACACTGTACTATGTACCATCGCGACTGGTCATTACTATATTCAACTTTTGACTATAAGTTATGTGCCCTTCGCTAGCCCAGAAGACGTCAAATCTTTGGCCTGAGCCCATTTAACTCACCCAGCAATTGTCTTACTTCTAAGTCCAAGACAATCTCAATGTCTTTATTTACGTGTAGAAAAACCACACCATTTGTACATAAAAAACACAAAGTACTAGATACAGTCTTCTGTAAAAATTACAATTGAACACTGACCCACATCAATAAGGTACCAAAAGATGCGGAATTGGGCCAGGCATCGGCAGCTGTTTAAAAAATTGCAAATTTCCCTGGTTTCCATGGAGTAAGAGCCGTTGCTAGGCAAGTGATTTTGTCATCAATGATCATTCAATTGTCGCTACAGCCAAAAGTATTGGTCGGAGAGCAACGCGGTTTGCACCATTCGATTTCTCGTCACAAAATACGTCGTATTAGCCTCTTACCAGCAGCACTGGAACAGTTTTTCCACTTTTGCATTTTTGCCTTTTCTTTTTGTTAATTGAAATCGGCTACACTGTACTATGTACCATCGTGACTGGTTATTACTATATTCAACTATTGACTATAAGTTATGTGCCCTTCGGTAGCCCAGAAGACGTCAAATCTTTGGGCTAAGCCCATTTAACTCACCCAGCAAGTGTCTTACTTCTAAGTCCAAGACAATTTCAATGTCTTTATCTACTTGTAGAAAAACCACACCATTTGTACATAAAAACACAAAGTACTAGATACAGTCTGCTGTAAAAAGTACAATTAAACACTGACCCACATCAATAAGGTACCAAAAGATGCGGAATTGGGCCAGGCATCGGCAGCTGTTGAAAAAATTGCAAATTTCCCTGGTTTCCATGGAGTAAGAGCCGTTGCTAGGCAAGTGATTTTGTCATCAATGATCATTCAATTGTCGCTACAGCCAAAAGTATTGGTCGGAGAGCAACGCGGTTTGCACCATTCGATTTCTCGTCACAAAATACGTCGTATTAGCCTCTTACCAGCAGCACTGGAACAGTTTTTCCATTTTGCATTTTTGCCTGGTCTTTTTATTAATTGAAATCGGCTACACTGTACTATGTACCATCGCGACTGGTCATTACTATATTCAACTTTTGACTATAAGTTATGTGCCCTTCGGTAGCCCAGAAGACGTCAAATCTTTGGCCTGAGCCCATTTAACTCACCCAGCAATTGTCTTACTGCTAAGTCCAAGACAATCTCAATGTCTTTATTTACGTGTAGAAAAACCACACCATTTGTACATAAAAAAGACAAAGTACTAGATACAGTCTGCTGTAAAAAGTACAAATGAACGCTGACCCACATCAATAAGGTGCCAAAAGATGCGGAATTGGGCCAGGCATCGGCAGCTGTTTAAAAAATTGCAAATTTCCCTGGTTTCCATGGAGTAAGAGCCGTTGCTAGGCAAGTGATTTTGTCATCAATGATCATTCAATTGTCGCTACAGCCAAAAGTATTGGTCGGAGAGCAACGCGGTTTGCACCATTCGATTTCTCGTCACAAAATACGTCGGATTAGACTCTCACCAGCAGCACTGGAACAGTTTTTCTACTTTTGCATTTTTGCCTGGTCTTTTTGTTAATTGAAATCGGCTACACTGTACTATGTACCATCGCCACTGGTCATTACTATATTCAACTTTTGACTATAAGTTATGTGCCCTTCGGTAGCCCAGAAGACGTCAAATCTTTGGGCTTATCCCATTTAACTCACCCAGCAAGTGTCTTACTTCTAAGTCCAAGACAATCTCAATGTCTTTATCTACGTGTAGAAAAACCACACCATTTGTACATGAAAAACACAAAGTACTAGATACAGTCTGCTGTAAAAAGTACAATTGAACACTGACCCACATCAATAAGGTGTCAAAAGATGCGGAATTGGGCCAGGCATCTGAGGCTGTTTAAAAAATTGCAAATTTCCCTGGTTTCCATGGAATAAGAGCCGTTGCTAGGCACGTGACTTTGTCATCAATGATCATTCAATTGTCGCTACAGCCAAAAGTATTGGTCGGAGAGCAACTCGGTTTGCACCATTCGATTTCTCGTCACAAAATACGTCGTATTAGCCTCTTACCAGCAGCACTGGAACAGTTTTTCCACTTTTGCATTTTTGCCTTTTCTTTTTGTTAATTGAAATCGGCTACACTGTACTATGTACCATCGTGACTGGTTATTACTATATTCAACTATTGACTATAAGTTATGTGCCCTTCGGTAGCCCAGAAGACGTCAAATCTTTGGGCTAAGCCCATTTAACTCACCCAGCAAGTGTCTTACTTCTAAGTCCAAGACAATTTCAATGTCTTTATCTACTTGTAGAAAAACCACACCATTTGTACATAAAAACACAAAGTACTAGATACAGTCTGCTGTAAAAAGTACAATTGAACACTGACCCACATCAATAAGGTACCAAAAGATGCGGAATTGGGCCAGGCATCGGCAGCTGTTGAAAAAATTGCAAATTTCCCTGGTTTCCATGGAGTAAGAGCCGTTGCTAGGCAAGTGATTTTGTCATCAATGATCATTCAATTGTCGCTACAGACAAAAGTATTTGTCGGAGAGCAACGCGGTTTGCACCATTCGATTTCTCGTCACAAAATACGTCGTATTAGCCTCTTACCAGCAGCACTGGAACAGTTTTTCCATTTTGCATTTTTGCCTGGTCTTTTTATTAATTGAAATCGGCTACACTGTACTATGTACCATCGCGACTGGTCATTACTATATTCAACTTTTGACTATAAGTTATGTGCCCTTCGGTAGCCCAGAAGACGTCAAATCTTTGGCCTGAGCCCATTTAACTCACCCAGCAATTGTCTTACTGCTAAGTCCAAGACAATCTCAATGTCTTTATTTACGTGTAGAAAAACCACACCATTTGTACATAAAAAAGACAAAGTACTAGATACAGTCTGCTGTAAAAAGTACAAATGAACGCTGACCCACATCAATAAGGTGCCAAAAGATGCGGAATTGGGCCAGGCATCGGCAGCTGTTTAAAAAATTGCAAATTTCCCTGGTTTCCATGGAGTAAGAGCCGTTGCTAGGCAAGTGATTTTGTCATCAATGATCATTCAATTGTCGCTACAGCCAAAAGTATTGGTCGGAGAGCAACGCGGTTTGCACCATTCGATTTCTCGTCACAAAATACGTCGGATTAGACTCTCACCAGCAGCACTGGAACAGTTTTTCTACTTTTGCATTTTTGCCTGGTCTTTTTGTTAATTGAAATCGGCTACACTGTACTATGTACCATCGCCACTGGTCATTACTATATTCAACTTTTGACTATAAGTTATGTGCCCTTCGGTAGCCCAGAAGACGTCAAATCTTTGGGCTTATCCCATTTAACTCACCCAGCAAGTGTCTTACTTCTAAGTCCAAGACAATCTCAATGTCTTTATCTACGTGTAGAAAAACCACACCATTTGTACATGAAAAAACACAAAGTACTAGATACAGTCTGCTGTAAAAAGTACAATTGAACACTGACCCACATCAATAAGGTACCAAAAGATGCGGAATTGGGCCAGGCATCGGCAGCTGTTTAAAAAATTGCAAATTTCCCTGGTTTCCATGGAGTAAGAGCCGTTGCTAGGCAAGTGATTTTGTCATCAATGATCATTCAATTGTCGCTAGAGACAAAAGTATTTGTCGGAGAGCAACGCGGTTTGCACCATTCGATTTCTCGTCACAAAATACGTCGTATTAGCCTCTTACCAGCAGCACTGGGAACAGTTTTTTCCCATTTTGCATTTTTGCCTGGTCTTTTTTATTAATTGAAATCGGCTAAACTGTACTATGTACCATCGCGACTGGTCATTACTATATTCAACTTTTGACTATAAGTTATGTGCCCTTCGGTAGCCCAGAAGACGTCAAATCTTTGGCCCTGAGCCCATTTAACTCAACCCAGCAATTGTCTTACTGCTAAGTCCAAGACAATCTCAATGTCTTTATTTACGTGTAGAAAAACCACACCATTTGTACATAAAAAAGACAAAGTACTAGATACAGTCTGCTGTAAAAAAGTACAAATGAACGCTGACCCCACATCAATAAGGTGCCAAAAGATGCGGAATTGGGGCCAGGCCATCGGCAGCTGTTTAAAAAATTGCAAATTTCCCTGGTTTCCATGGAGTAAGAGCCGTTGCTAGGCAAGTGATTTTGTCATCAATGATCATTCAATTGTCGCTACAGCCAAAAGTATTGGTCGGAGAGCAACGCGGTTTGCACCATTCGATTTTCTCGTCACAAAATACGTCGCATTAGCCTCTTACCAGCAGCACTGGAAGAGTTTTTCCACTTTTGCATTTTTGCCTGGTCTTTTTGTTAATTGAAATCGGCTACACTGTACTATGTACCATCGCAACTGGTCATTACTATATTCAACTTTTTGACTATAAGTTATGTGCCCTTCGGTAGCCCAGAAGACGTCAAATCTTTGGCCTAAGCCCATTTGACATCACCCAGCAATTGTCTAGACAATCTCAATGTCTTTATCTACGTGTAGAAAAACCACACCATTTGTACATAAAAAACACAAAGTACTAGATACAGTCTGCTGTAAAAAGTACAATTGAACACTGACCCACATCAATAAGGTGCCAAAAGATGCGGAATTGGGCCAGGCATCGGCAGCTGTTTAAACAATTGCAAATTTCCCTGGTTTCCATGGAGTAAAAAACCGTTGCTAGCCACGTTGTTTTGACATCAATGATCATTCAATTGTCGCTACAGCCAAAAGTATTGGTCGGAGAGCAACGCGGTTTGCACCATTCGATTTCTCGTCAAAAAATACGTCGGATTAGCCTCTTACCAGCAGCACTGGAACAGTTTTTCTACTTTTGCATTTTTGCCTGGTCTTTTTGTTAATTGAAATCGGCTACACTGTACTATGTACCATCGCCACTGGTCATTACTATATTCAACTTTTGACTATAAGTTATGTGCCCTTCGGTAGCCCAGAAGACGTCAAATCTTTGGGCTTAGCCCATTTAACTCACCCAGCAATTGTCTTACTTCTAAGTCCAAGACAATCTCAATGTCTTTATCTACGTGTAGAAAAACCACACCATTTGTACATAAAAAACACAAAGTACTAGATACAGTCCTGCTGTAAAAAGTAGAATTGAACACTGACCCACATCAATAAGGTGCCAAAAGATGCGGAATTGGGCCAGGCATCGGCAGCTGTTTAAAAAATTGCAAATTTCCCTGGTTTCCATGGAGTAAGAGCCGTTGCTAGGCACGTGATTTTGTCATCAATGATCATTCAATTGTCGCTACAGCCAAAAGTGTTGGTCGGAGAGCAACGCGGTTTGCACCATTCGATTTCTCGTCAAAAAATACGTCGGATTAGACTTATACCAGCAGCACTGGAACAGTTTTTCCACTTTTTCATTTTTGCCTGATCTTTTTGTTAATTGAAATCGGCTACACTGTACTATGTACCATCGCGACTGGTCATTACTATATTCAACTTTTGACTATAAGTTATGTGCCCTTCGCTAGCCCAGAAGACGACAAATCTTTGGCCTAAGCCCATTTAACTCACCCAGCAATTGTCTTACTTCTAAGTCCAAGACAATCTCAATGTCTTTATCTACGTGTAGAAAAAACCACACCATTTGTACATAAAAAACACAAAGTACTAGATACAGTCTGCTGTAAAAAGTACAATTGAACACTGACCCACATCAATAAGGTGCCAAAAGATGCGGAATTGGGCCAGGCATCGGCAGCTGTTTAAACAATTGCAAATTTCCCTGGTTTCCATGGAGTAAAAACCGTTTCTAGCCACGTTATTTTGACATCAATGATCATTCAATTGTCGCTACAGCCAAAAGTATTGGTCGGAGAGCAACGCGGTTTGCACCATTCGATTTCTCGTCAAAAAATACGTCGGATTAGCCTCTTACGAGCAGCACTGGAACAGTTTTTCTACTTTTGCATTTTTGCCTGGTCTTTTTGTTAATTGAAATCGGCTACACTGTACTATGTACCATCGCCACTGGTCATTACTATATTCAACTTTTGACTATAAGTTATGTGCCCTTCGGTAGCCCAGAAGACGTCAAATCTTTGGCCTCAGCCCATTTACCTCACCCAGCAATTGTCTTACTTCTAAGTCCAAGACAATCTCAATGTCTTTATCTACGTGTAGAAAAAACCACACCATTTGTACATAAAAAACACAAAGTACTAGATACAGTCTGCTGTAAAAAGTACAATTGAACACTGACCCACATCAATAAGGTGCCAAAAGATGCGGAATTGGGCCAGGCATCGGCAGCTGTTTAAAAAATTGCAAATTTCCCTGGTTTCCATGGAGTAAAAGCCGTTGCTAGGCACGTGATTTTGTCATCAATGATCATTCAATTGTTGCTACAGCCAAAAGTATTGGTCGGAGAGCAACGCGGTTTGCACCATTCGATTTCTCGTCAAAAAATACGTCGGATTAGCCTCTTACGAGCAGCACTGGAACAGTTTTTCTACTTTTGCATTTTTGCCTGATCTTTTTGTTAATTGAAATCGGCTACACTGTACTATGTACCATCGCCACTGGTCATTACTATATTCAACTTTTGACTATAAGTTATGTGCCCTTCGGTAGCCCAGAAGACGTCAAATCTTTGGCCTCAGCCCATTTACCTCACCCAGCAATTGTCTTACTTCTAAGTCCAAGACAATCTCAATGTCTTTATCTACGTGTAGAAAAACCACACCATTTGTACATAAAAAACACAAAGTACTAGATACAGTCTGCTGTAAAAAGTACAATTGAACACTGACCCACATCAATAAGGTGCCAAAAGATGCGGAATTGGGCCAGGCATCGGCAGCTGTTTAAAAAATTGCAAATTTCCCTGGTTTCCATGGAGTAAGAGCCGTTGCTAGGCACGTGATTTTGTCATCAATGATCATTCATTGTCGCTACAGCCAAAAGTATTGGTCGGAGAGCAACGCGGTTTGCACCATTCGATTTCTCGTCAAAAAATACGTAGGATTAGCCTCTTACGAGCAGCACTGGAACACTTTTTCTACTTTTGCATTTTTGCCTGGTCTTTTTGTTAATTGAAATCGGCTACACTGTACTATGTACCATCGCCACTGGTCATTACTATATTCAACTTTTGACTATAAGTTATGTGCCCTTCGGTAGCCCAGAAGACGTCAAATCTTTGGCCTCAGCCCATTTACCTCACCCAGCAATTGTCTTACTTCTAAGTCCAAGACAATCTCAATGTCTTTATCTACGTGTAGAAAAACCACACCATTTGTACATAAAAAACACAAAGTACTAGATACAGTCTGCTGTAAAAAGTACAATTGAACACTGACCCACATCAATAAGGTGCCAAAAGATGCGGAATTGGGCCAGGCATCGGCAGCTGTTTAAACAATTGCAAATTTCCCTGGTTTCCATGGAGTAAGAGCCGTTGCTAGGCAAGTGATTTTGTCATCAATGATCATTCAATTGTCGCTACAGCCAAAAGTATTGGTCGGAGAGCAACGCGGTTTGCACCATTCGATTTCTCGTCAAAAAATACGTCCGATTAGCCTCTTACCAGCAGCACTGGAACAGTTTTTCTACTTTTGCATTTTTGCCTGGTCTTTTTGTTAATTGAAATCGGCTACACTGTACTATGTACCATCGCCACTGGTCATTACTATATTCAACTTTTGACTATAAGTTATGTGCCCTTCGGTAGCCCAGAAGACGTCAAATCTTTGGCCTCAGCCCATTTACCTCACCCAGCAATTGTCTTACTTCTAAGTCCAAGACAATCTCAATGTCTTTATCTACGTGTAGAAAAACCACACCATTTGTACATAAAAAACACAAAGTACTAGATACAGTCTGCTGTAAAAAGTACAATTGAACACTGACCCACATCAATAAGGTGCCAAAAGATGCGGAATTGGGCCAGGCATCGGCAGCTGTTAAAAAATTGCAAATTTCCCTGGTTTCCATGGAGTAAGAGCCGTTGCTAGGCACGTGATTTTGTCATCAATGATCATTCAATTGTCGCTACAGCCAAAAGTATTGGTCGGAGAGCAACGCGGTTTGCACCATTCGATTTCTCGTCAAAAAATACGTAGGATTAGCCTCTTACGAGCAGCACTGGAACACTTTTTCTACTTTTGCATTTTTGCCTGGTCTTTTTGTTAATTGAAATCGGCTACACTGTACTATGTACCATCGCCACTGGTCATTACTATATTCAACTTTTGACTATAAGTTATGTGCCCTTCGGTAGCCCAGAAGACGTCAAATCTTTGGCCTCAGCCCATTTACCTCACCCAGCCAATTGTCTTACTTCTAAGTCCAAGACAATCTCAATGTCTTTATCTACGTGTAGAAAAACCACACCATTTGTACATAAAAAACACAAAGTACTAGATACAGTCTGCTGTAAAAAGTACAATTGAACACTGACCCACATCAATAAGGTGCCAAAAGATGCGGAATTGGGCCAGGCATCGGCAGCTGTTTAAACAATTGCAAATTTCCCTGGTTTCCATGGAGTAAGAGCCGTTGCTAGGCAAGTGATTTTGTCATCAATGATCATTCAATTGTCGCTACAGCCAAAAGTATTGGTCGGAGAGCAACGCGGTTTGCACCATTCGATTTCTCGTCAAAAAATACGTCCGATTAGCCTCTTACCAGCAGCACTGGAACAGTTTTTCTACTTTTGCATTTTTGCCTGGTCTTTTTGTTAATTGAAATCGCTACACTGTACTATGTACCATCGCCACTGGTCATTACTATATTCAACTTTTGACTATAAGTTATGTGCCCTTCGGTAGCCCAGAAGACGTCAAATCTTTGGGCTTAGCCCATTTAACTCACCCAGCAATTGTCTTACTTCTAAGTCCAAGACAATCTCAATGTCTTTATCTACGTGTAGAAAAACCACACCATTTGTACATAAAAAACACAAAGTACTAGATACAGTCTGCTGTAAAAAGTACAATTGAACACTGACCCACATCAATAAGGTGCCAAAAGATGCGGAATTGGGCCAGGCATCGGCAGCTGTTTAAAAAATTGCAAATTTCCCTGGTTTCCATGGAGTAAGAGCCGTTGCTAGGCACGTGATTTTGTCATCAATGATCATTCAATTGTCGCTACAGCCAAAAGTGTTGGTCGGAGAGCAACGCGGTTTGCACCATTCGATTTCTCGTCAAAAAATACGTCGGATTAGCCTCTTACCAGCAGCACTGGAACAGTTTTTCCACTTTTGCACTTTTGACTGGTCTTTTTGTTAATTGAAATCGGCTACACTGTACTATGTACCAACGGGACTGGTCATTACTATATTCAACTATTGACTATAAGTTTATGTGCCCTTCGGTAGCCCAGAAGACGTCAATTCTTTGGGCTTATCCAATTTAACTCACCCAGCAATTGTCTTACTTCTAAGTCCAAGACAATCTCAATGTCTTTATCTACGTGTTGAAAAACCACACCATTTGTACATAAAAAACACAAAGTACTAGATACAGTCTGCTGTAAAAAGTACAATTGAACACTGACCCACATCAATAAGGTACCAAAAGATGCGGAATTGGGCCAGGCATCAGAGGCTGTTAAAAAATTGCAAATTTCCCTGGTTTCCATGGAATAGAGCCGTTGCTAGGCACGTGATTTTGTCATCAATGATCATTCAATTGTCGCTACAGCCAAAAGTATTGGTCGGAGAGCAACGCGGTTTGCACCATTCGATTTCTCGTCAAAAAATACGTAGGATTAGCCTCTTACGAGCAGCACTGGAACACTTTTTCTACTTTTGCATTTTTGCCTGGTCTTTTTGTTAATTGAAATCGGCTACACTGTACTATGTACCATCGCCACTGGTCATTACTATATTCAACTTTTGACTATAAGTTATGTGCCCTTCGGTAGCCCAGAAGACGTCAAATCTTTGGCCTCAGCCCATTTACCTCACCCAGCAATTGTCTTACTTCTAAGTCCAAGACAATCTCAATGTCTTTATCTACGTGTAGAAAAACCACACCATTTGTACATAAAAAACACAAAGTACTAGATACAGTCTGCTGTAAAAGTACAATTGAACACTGACCCACATCAATAGGTGCCAAAAGATGCGGAATTGGGCCAGGCATCGGCAGCTGTTTAAACAATTGCAAATTTCCCTGGTTTCCATGGAGTAAGAGCCGTTGCTAGGCAAGTGATTTTGTCATCAATGATCATTCAATTGTCGCTACAGCCAAAAGTATTGGTCGGAGAGCAACGCGGTTTGCACCATTCGATTTCTCGTCAAAAAATACGTCCGATTAGCCTCTTACCAGCAGCACTGGAACAGTTTTTCTACTTTTGCATTTTTGCCTGGTCTTTTTGTTAATTGAAATCGGCTACACTGTACTATGTACCATCGCCACTGGTCATTACTATATTCAACTTTTGACTATAAGTTATGTGCCCTTCGGTAGCCCAGAAGACGTCAAATCTTTGGGCTTAGCCCATTTAACTCACCCAGCAATTGTCTTACTTCTAAGTCCAAGACAATCTCAATGTCTTTATCTACGTGTAGAAAAACCACACCATTTGTACATAAAAAACACAAAGTACTAGATACAGTCTGCTGTAAAAAGTACAATTGAACACTGACCCACATCAATAAGGTGCCAAAAGATGCGGAATTGGGCCAGGCATCGGCAGCTGTTTAAAAAATTGCAAATTTCCCTGGTTTCCATGGAGTAAGAGCCGTTGCTAGGCACGTGATTTTGTCATCAATGATCATTCAATTGTCGCTACAGCCAAAAGTGTTGGTCGGAGAGCAACGCGGTTTGCACCATTCGATTTCTCGTCAAAAAATACGTCGGATTAGCCTCTTACCAGCAGCACTGGAACAGTTTTTCCACTTTTGCACTTTTGACTGGTCTTTTTGTTAATTGAAATCGGCTACACTGTACTATGTACCAACGGGACTGGTCATTACTATATTCAACTATTGACTATAAGTTATGTGCCCTTCGGTAGCCCAGAAGACGTCAATTCTTTGGGCTTATCCAATTTAACTCACCCAGCAATTGTCTTACTTCTAAGTCCAAGACAATCTCAATGTCTTTATCTACGTGTTGAAAAACCACACCATTTGTACATAAAAAACACAAAGTACTAGATACAGTCTGCTGTAAAAAGTACAATTGAACACTGACCCACATCAATAAGGTACCAAAAGATGCGGAATTGGGCCAGGGCATCAGACTATTTAAAAAATTGCAAATTTCCCTGGTTTCCATGGAATAAGAGCCGTTGCTAGGCACGTGACTTTGTCATCAATGATCATTCAATTGTCGCTACAGCCAAAAGTATTGGTCGGAGAGCAACTCGGTTTGCACCATTCGATTTCTCGTCACAAAATACGTCGGATTAGCCTCTTACCAGCAGCACTGGAACAGTTTTTCCACTTTTGCATTTTTGCCTATTCTTTTGGTTAATTGAAATCGGCTACACTGTACTATGTACCATCGTGACTGGTTATTACTATATTCAACTATTGACTATAAGTTATGTGCCCTTCGGTAGCCCAGAAAACGTCAAATCTTTGGGCTAAGCCCATTTAACGCATCCAGCAAGTGTCTTACTTCTAAGTCCAAGACAATTTCAATGTCTTTATCTACTTGTAGAAAAACCACACCATTTGTACATAAAAAACACAAAGTACTAGATACAGTCTGCTGTAAAAAGTACAATTGAACACTGACCCACACCAAAAAGGTGCCAAAAGATGCGGAATTGGGCCAGGCATCGGCAGCTGTTTAAAAAATTGCTAATTTCCCTGGTTTCCATGGAGTAAGAACCGTTGTTAGGCATGTGATTTTGTTATCAATGATCATTCATTTGTCGCTACAGCCTAAAATATTGGTCGGAGAGCAACGTGGTTTGCACCATTCGATTTCTCGTCACAAAATACGTCGGATTAGCCGCTTACCAGCAGCACTGGAACAGTTTTTCCACTTTTGCATTTTTCCCTGGTCTTTTTGTTAATTGAAATCGGCTACACTGTACTATGTACCATCGCCACTGGTCATTACTATATTCAACTTTTGACTATAAGTTATGTGCCCTTCGGTAGCCCAGAAGACGTCAAATCTTTGGTCTTAGCCCATTTAACTCACCCAGCAATTGTCTTACTTCTAAGTCCAAGACAATCTCAATGTCTTTATCTACGTGTAGAAAAACCACACCATTTGTACATAAAAAACACAAAGTACTAGATACAGTCTGCTGTAAAAAGTACAATTGAACACTGACCCACATCAATAAGGTGCAAAAAGATGCGGAATTGGGCCAGGCATCGGCAGCTGTTTAAAAAATTGCAAATTTCCCTGGTTTCCATGGAGTAAGAGCCGTTGCTAGGCACGTGATTTTGTCATCAATGATCATTCAATTATCGCTACAGCCAAAAGTGTTGGTCGGAGAGCAACGCGGTTTGCACCATTCGATTTCTCGTCAAAAAATACGTCGGATTAGACTTATACCAGCAGCACTGGAACAGTTTTTCCACTTTTGCATTTTTGCCTGATCTTTTTGTTAATTGAAATCGGCTACACTGTACTATGTACCATCGCGACTGGTCATTACTATATTCAACTTTTGACTATAAGTTATCTGCCCTTCGCTAGCCCAGAAGACGTCAAATCTTTGGGCTTAGCCCATTTAACTCACCCAGCAATTGTCTTACTTCTAAGTCCAAGACAATCTCAATGTCTTTATTTACGTGTAGAAAAACCCACACCATTTGTACATAAAAAACACAAAGTACTAGATACAGTCTGCTGTAAAAATTACAATTGAACACTGACCCACATCAATAAGGTACCAAAAGATGCGGAATTGCGCCAGGCATCGGCAGCTGTTTAAAAAATTGCAAATTTCCCTGGTTTCCATGGAGTAAGAGCCGTTGCTAGGCAAGTGATTTTGTCATCAATGATTATTCAATTGTCGCTACAGACAAAAGTATTGGTCGGAGAGCAACGCGGTTTGCACCATTCGATTTCTCGTCAAAAAATACGTCGGATTAGACTCTCACCAGCAGCACTGGAACAGTTTTTCTACTTTTGCATTTTTGCCTGGTCGTTTTGTTAATTGAAATCGGCTACACTGTACTATGTACCATCGCCACTGGTCATTACTATATTCAACTTTTGACTATAAGTTATGTGCCCTTCGGTAGCCCAGAAGACGTCAAATCTTTGGTCTTAGCCCATTTAACTCACCCAGCAAGTGTCTTACTTCTAAGTCCAAGACAATCTCAATGTCTTTATCTACGTGTAGAAAAACCACACCATTTGTACATAAAAAACACAAAGTACTAGATACAGTCTGCTGTAAAAGTACAATTGAACACTGACCCACATCAATAAGGTGCCAAAAGATGCGGAATTGGGCCAGGCATCGGCAGCTGTTTAAAAAATTGCAAATTTCCCTGGTTTCCATGGAGTAAGAGCCGTTGCTAGGCACGTGATTTTGTCATCAATGATCATTCAATTGTCGCTACAGCCAAAAGTGTTGGTCGGAGAGCAACGCGGTTTGCACCATTCGATTTCTCGTCAAAAAATACGTCGGATTAGCCTCTTACGAGCAGCACTGGAACACTTTTTCTACTTTTGCATTTTTGCCTGATCTTTTTGTTAATTGAAATCGGTTACACTGTACTATGTACCATCGCCACTGGTCATTACTAAATTCAACTTTTGACTATAAGTTATGTGCCCTTCGGTAGCCCAGAAGACGTCAAATCTTTGGCCACAGCCCATTTAACTCACCCAGCAATTGTCTTACTTCTAAGTCCAAGACAATCTCAATGTCTTTATCTACGTGTAGAAAAAACCACACCATTTGTACATAAAAAACACAAAGTACTAGATACAGTCTGCTGTAAAAAGTACAATTGAACACTGACCCACATCAATAAGGTGCCAAAAGATGCGGAATTGGGCCAGGCATCGGCAGCTGTTTAAAAAATTGCAAATTTCCCTGGTTTCCATGGAGTAAGAGCCGTTGCTAGGCAAGTGATTTTGTCATCAATGATCATTCAATTGTCGCTACAGACAAAAGTATTAGTCGGAGAGCAACGCGGTTTGCACCATTCGATTTCTCGTCAAAAAATACGTCGGATTAGACTCTCACCAGCAGCACTGGAACAGTTTTTCTACTTTTGCATTTTTGCCATGTCGTTTTGTTAATTGAAATCGGCTACACTGTACTATGTACCATCGCCACTGGTCATTACTATATTCAACTTTTGACTATAAGTTATGTGCCCTTCGGTAGCCCAGAAGACGTCAAATCTTTGGTCTTAGCCCATTTAACTCACCCAGCAATTGTCTTACTTCTAAGTCCAAGACAATCTCAATGTCTTTATCTACGTGTAGAAAAACCACACCATTTGTACATAAAAAACACAAAGTACTAGATACAGTCTGCTGTAAAAAGTACAATTGAACACTGACCCACATCAATAAGGTGCAAAAAGATGCGGAATTGGGCCAGGCATTGGCAGCTGTTTAAAAAATTGCAAATTTCCCTGGTTTCCATGGAGTAAGAGCCGTTGCTAGGCACGTGATTTTGTCATCAATGATCATTCAATTATCGCTACAGCCAAAAGTGTTGGTCGGAGAGCAACGCGGTTTGCACCATTCGATTTCTCGTCAAAAAATACGTCGGACTAGAATTATACCAGCAGCACTGGAACAGTTTTTCCACTTTTGCATTTTTGCCTGATCTTTTTGTTAATTGAAATCGGCTACACTGTACTATGTACCATCGCCACTGGTCATTACTATATTCAACTTTTGATTATAAGTTATGTGCCCTTCGGTAGCCCAGAAGACGTCAAATCTTTGGGCTTAGCCCATTTAACTCACCCAGCAATTGTCTTACTTCTAAGTCCAAGAAAATCTCAATGTCTTTATTTACGTGTAGAAAAACCACACCATTTGTACATAAAAAACACAAAGTACTAGATACAGTCTGCTGTAAAAATTACAATTGAACACTGACCCACATCAATAAGGTACCAAAAGATGCGGAATTGCGCCAGGCATCGGCAGCTGTTTAAAAAATTGCAAATTTCCCTGGTTTCCATGGAGTAAGAGCCGTTGCTAGGCAAGTGATTTTGTCATCAATGATCATTCAATTGTCGCTACAGCCAAAAGTGTTGGTCGGAGAGCAACGCGGTTTGCACCATTCGATTTCTCGTCAAAAAATACGTCGGATTAGACTAATACCAGCAGCACTGGAACAGTTTTTCCACTTTTGCAATTTTGCCTGATCTTTTTGTTAATTGAAATCGGCTACACTGTACTATGTACCATCGCGACTGGTCATTACTATATTCAACTTTTGACTATAAGTTATCTGCCCTTCGCTAGCCCAGAAGACGTCAAATCTTTGGGCTTAGCCCATTTAACTCACCCAGCAATTGTCTTACTTCTAAGTCCAAGACAATCTCAATGTCTTTATCTACGTGTAGAAAAACCACACCATTTGTACATAAAAAACACAAAGTACTAGATACAGTCTGCTGTAAAAAGTACAATTGAACACTGACCCACATCAATAAGGTGCCAAAAGATGCGGAATTGGGCCAGGCATCGGCAGCTGTTTAAAAAATTGCAAATTTCCCTGGTTTCCATGGAGTAAGAGCCGTTGCTAGGCAAGTGATTTTGTCATCAATGATCATTCAATTGTCGCTACAGACAAAAGTATTAGTCGGAGAGCAACGCGGTTTGCACCATTCGATTTCTCGTCAAAAAATACGTCGGATTAGACTCTCACCAGCAGCACTGGAACAGTTTTTCTACTTTTGCATTTTTGCCATGTCGTTTTGTTAATTGAAATCGGCTACACTGTACTATGTACCATCGCCACTGGTCATTACTATATTCAACTTTTGACTATAAGTTATGTGCCCTTCGGTAGCCCAGAAGACGTCAAATCTTTGGTCTTAGCCCATTTAACTCACCCAGCAATTGTCTTACTTCTAAGTCCAAGACAATCTCAATGTCTTTATCTACGTGTAGAAAAACCACACCATTTGTACATAAAAAACACAAAGTACTAGATACAGTCTGCTGTAAAAAGTACAATTGAACACTGACCCACATCAATAAGGTGCAAAAAGATGCGGAATTGGGCCAGGCATTGGCAGCTGTTTAAAAAATTGCAAATTTCCCTGGTTTCCATGGAGTAAGAGCCGTTGCTAGGCACGTGATTTTGTCATCAATGATCATTCAATTATCGCTACAGCCAAAAGTGTTGGTCGGAGAGCAACGCGGTTTGCACCATTCGATTTCTCGTCAAAAAATACGTCGGACTAGAATTATACCAGCAGCACTGGAACAGTTTTTCCACTTTTGCATTTTTGCCTGATCTTTTTGTTAATTGAAATCGGCTACACTGTACTATGTACCATCGCCACTGGTCATTACTATATTCAACTTTTGACTATAAGTTATGTGCCCTTCGGTAGCCCAGAAGACGTCAAATCTTTGGGCTTAGCCCATTTAACTCACCCAGCAATTGTCTTACTTCTAAGTCCAAGACAATCTCAATGTCTTTATTTACGTGTAGAAAAACCACACCATTTGTACATAAAAAACACAAAGTACTAGATACAGTCTGCTGTAAAAATTACAATTGAACACTGACCCACATCAATAAGGTACCAAAAGATGCGGAATTGCGCCAGGCATCGGCAGCTGTTTAAAAAATTGCAAATTTCCCTGGTTTCCATGGAGTAAGAGCCGTTGCTAGGCAAGTGATTTTGTCATCAATGATCATTCAATTGTCGCTACAGACAAAAGTATTGGTCGGAGAGCAACGCGGTTTGCACCATTCGATTTCTCGTCAAAAAATACGTCGGATTAGACTTATACCAGCAGCACTGGAACAGTTTTTCCACTTTTGCAATTTTGCCTGATCTTTTTGTTAATTGAAATCGGCTACACTGTACTATGTACCATCGCGACTGGTCATTACTATATTCAACTTTTGACTATAAGTTATCTGCCCTTCGCTAGCCCAGAAGACGTCAAATCTTTGGGCTTAGCCCATTTAACTCACCCAGCAATTGTCTTACTTCTAAGTCCAAGACAATCTCAATGTCTTTATTTACGTGTAGAAAAACCACACCATTTGTACATAAAAAACACAAAGTACTAGATACAGTCTGCTGTAAAAATTACAATTGAACACTGACCCACATCAATAAGGTACCAAAAGATGCGGAATTGCGCCAGGCATCGGCAGCTGTTTAAAAAATTGCAAATTTCCCTGGTTTCCATGGAGTAAGAGCCGTTGCTAGGCAAGTGATTTTGTCATCAATGATCATTCAATTGTCGCTACAGACAAAAGTATTGGTCGGAGAGCAACGCGGTTTGCACCATTCGATTTCTCGTCAAAAAATACGTCGGATTAGACTCTCACCAGCAGCACTGGAACAGTTTTTCTACTTTTGCATTTTTGCCTGGTCGTTTTGTTAATTGAAATCGGCTACACTGTACTATGTACCATCGCCACTGGTCATTACTATATTCAACTTTTGACTATAAGTTATGTGCCCTTCGGTAGCCCAGAAGACGTCAAATCTTTGTTCTTAGCCCATTTAACTCACCCAGCAAGTGTCTTACTTCTAAGTCCAAGACAATCTCAATGTCTTTATCTACGTGTAGAAAAACCACACCATTTGTACATAAAAAACACAAAGTACTAGATACAGTCTGCTGTAAAAAGTACAATTGAACACTGACCCACATCAATAAGGTGCCAAAAGATGCGGAATTGGGCCAGGCATCGGCAGCTGTTTAAAAAATTGCAAATTTCCCTGGTTTCCATGGAGTAAGAGCCGTTGCTAGGCACGTGATTTTGTCATCAATGATCATTCAATTGTCGCTACAGCCAAAAGTGTTGGTCGGAGAGCAACGCGGTTTGCACCATTCGATTTCTCGTCAAAAAATACGTCGGATTAGCCTCTTACGAGCAGCACTGGAACACTTTTTCTACTTTTGCATTTTTGCCTGATCTTTTTGTTAATTGAAATCGGCTACACTGTACTATGTACCATCGCCACTGGTCATTACTAAATTCAACTTTTGACTATAAGTTATGTGCCCTTCGGTAGCCCAGAAGACGTCAAATTTTTGGCCTCAGCCCATTTAACTCACCCAGCAATTGTCTTACTTCTAAGTCCAAGACAATCTCAATGTCTTTATCTACGTGTAGAAAAACCACACCATTTGTACATAAAAAACACAAAGTACTAGATACAGCCTGCTGTAAAAAGTACAATTGAACACTGACCCACATCAATAAGGTGCCAAAAGATGCGGAATTGGGCCAGGCATCGGCAGCTGTTTAAAAAATTGCAAATTTCCCTGGTTTCCATGGAGTAAGAGCCGTTGCTAGGCAAGTGATTTTGTCATCAATGATCATTCAATTGTCGCTACAGCCAAAAGTGTTGGTCGGAGAGCAACGCGGTTTGCACCATTCGATTTCTCGTCAAAAAATACGTCGGATAGGCTCTTACCAGCAGCACTGGAACAGTTTTTCCACTTTTGCACTTTTGACTGGTCTTTTTGTTAATTGAAATCGGCTACACTGTACTATGTACCATCGCGACTGGTCATTACTATATTCAACTTTTGACTATAAGTTATGTGCCCTTCGGTAGCCCAGAAGACGTCAAATTTTTGGCCTCAGCCCATTTAACTCACCCAGCAATTGTCTTACTTCTAAGTCCAAGACAATCTCAATGTCTTTATCTACGTGTAGAAAAACCACACCATTTGTACATAAAAAACACAAAGTACTAGATACAGCCTGCTGTAAAAAGTACAATTGAACACTGACCCACGTCAATAAGGTGCCAAAAGATGCGGAATTGGGCCAGGCATCGGCAGCTGTTTAAAAAATTGCAAATTTCCCTGGTTTCCATGGAGTAAGAGCCGTTGCTAGGCAAGTGATTTTGTCATCAATGATCATTCAATTGTCGCTACAGCCAAAAGTGTTGGTCGGAGAGCAACGCGGTTTGCACCATTCGATTTCTCGTCAAAAAATACGTCGGATAGGCTCTTACCAGCAGCACTGGAACAGTTTTTCCACTTTTGCACTTTTGACTGGTCTTTTTGTTAATTGAAATCGGCTACACTGTACTATGTACCATCGCGACTGGTCATTACTATATTCAACTTTTGACTATAAGTTATGTGCCCTTCGGTAGCCCAGAAGACGTCAAATCTTTGGGCTTATCCCATTTAACTCACCCAGCAATTGTCTTACTTCTAAGTCCAAGACATTCTCAATGTCTTTATCTACGTGTAGAAAAACCACACCATTTGTACATAAAAAACACAAAGTACTAGATACAGTCTGCTGTAAAAAGTACAATTGAACACTGACCCACATCAATAAGGTGCCAAAAGACGCGGAATTGGGCCAGGCATCGGCAGCTGTTTAAAAAATTGCAAATTTCCCTGGTTTCCATGGAGTAAGAGCCGTTGCTAGGCACGTGATTTTGTCATCAATGATCATTCAATTGTCGCTACAGCCAAAAGTGTTGGTCGGAGAGCAACGCGGTTTGCACCATTCGATTTCTCGTCAAAAAATACGTCGGATTAGCCTCTTACCAGCAGCACTGGAACAGTTTTTCCACTTTTGCACTTTTGACTGGTCTTTTTGTTAATTGAAATCGGCTACACTGTACTATGTACCATCGCCACTGGTCATTACTATATTCAACTTTTGACTATAAGTTATGTGCCCTTCGGTAGCCCAGAAGACGTCAAATCTTTGGGCTTATCCCATTTAACTCACCCAGCAATTGTCTTACTTCTAAGTCCAAGACATTCTCAATGTCTTTATCTACGTGTAGAAAAACCACACCATTTGTACATAAAAAACACAAAGTACTAGATACAGTCTGCTGTAAAAAGTACAATTGAACACTGACCCACATCAATAGGGTGCCAAAAGATGCGGAATTGGGCCAGGCATCGGCAGCTGTTTAAAAAATTGCAAATTTCCCTGGTTTCCATGGAGTAAGAGCCGTTGCTAGGCACGTGATTTTGTCATCAATGATCATTCAATTGTCGCTACAGCCAAAAGTGTTGGTCGGAGAGCAACGCGGTTTGCACCATTCGATTTCTCGTCAAAATATACGTCGGATTAGCCTCTTACCAGCAGCACTGGAACAGTTTTTCCACTTTTGCACTTTTGACTGGTCTTTTTGTTAATTGAAATCGGCTACACTGTACTATGTACCATCGCGACTGGTCATTACTATATTTAACTTTTGACTATAAGTTATGTGCCCTTCGATAGCCCAGAAGACGTCAAATCTTTGGGCTTATCCCATTTAACTCACCCAGCAATTGTCTTACTTCTAAGTCCAAGACAATCTCAATGTCTTTATCTACGTGTTGAAAAACCACACCATTTGTACATAAAAAACACAAAGTACTAGATACAGTCTGCTGTAAAAAATACAATTGAACACTGACCCACATCAATAAGGTGTCAAAAGATGCGGAATTGGGCCAGGCATCGGAGGCTGTTTAAAAAATTGCAAATTTCCCTGGTTTCCATGGAGTAAGAGCCGTTGCTAGGCAAGTGACTTTGTCATCAATGATCATTCAATTGTCGCTACAGACAAAAGTATTGGTCGGAGAGCAACTCGGTTTGCACCATTCGATTTCTCGTCACAAAATACGTCGTATTAGCCTCTTACCAGCAGCACTGGAACAGTTTTTCCACTTTTGCATTTTTGCCTGTTCTTTTTGTTAATTGAAATCGGCTACACTGTACTATGTACCATCGTGACTGGTTATTACTATCTTCAACTATTGACTATAAGCTTTGTGCCCTTTGGTAGCCCAGAAGACGTCAAGTCTTTGACCTAAGCCCATTTCACTCACCCAGCAATTGTCTTACTTCTAAGTCCAAGACAATCTCAATATCTTTATCTACGTGTAGGAAAACCACACCATTTGTACATAAAAAACACAAAGTACTAGATACAGTCTGCTGTAAAAAGTACAATTGAACACTGACCCACATCAATAAGGTACCAAAAGATGCGGAATTGGGCCAGGCATCGGCAGCTGTTTAAAAAATTGCAAATTTCCCTGGTTTCCATGGAGTAAGAGCCGTTGCTAGCCACGTGATTTTGTCATCAATGATCATTTAATTGTCGCTACAGACAAAGGTATTGGTCGGAGAGCAACGCGGTTTGCACCATTCGATTTCTCGTCAAAAATACGTCGCATTAGCCTCTTACTAGCAGCACTGGAACAGTTTTTCCAATTTTGCATTTTTGGCTGATCTTTTTGTCAATTGAAATCGGCTACACTGTACTATGTACCATCGCCACTGGTCATTACTAAATTCAACTTTTGACTATAAGTTATGTGCCCTTCGGTAGCCCAGAAGACGTCAAATCTTTGGCCTCAGCCCATTTAACTCACCCAGCAATTGTCTTACTTCTAAGTCCAAGACAATCTCAATGTCTTTATCTACGTGTAGAAAAACCACACCATTTGTACATAAAAAACACAAAGTACTAGATACAGTCTGCTGTAAAAAGTACAATTGAACACTGACCCACATCAATAAGGTGCCAAAAGATGCGGAATTGGGCCAGGCATCGGCAGCTGTTTAAAAAATTGCAAATTTCCCTGGTTTCCATGGAGTAAGAGCCGTTGCTAGGCACGTGATTTTGTCATCAATGATCATTCAATTGTCGCTACAGCCAAAAGTGTTGGTCGGAGAGCAACGCGGTTTGCACCATTCGATTTCTCGTCAAAATATACGTCGGATTAGCCTCTTACCAGCAGCACTGGAACAGTTTTTCCACTTTTGCACTTTTGACTGGTCTTTTTGTTAATTGAAATCGGCTACACTGTACTATGTACCATCGGGACTGGTCATTACTATATTCAACTTTTGACTATAAGTTATGTGCCCTTCGGTAGCCCAGAAGACGTCAAATCTTTGGGCTTATCCCATTTAACTCACCCAGCAATTGTCTTACTTCTAAGTCCAAGACAATCTCAATGTCTTTATCTACGTGTTGAAAAACCACACCATTTGTACATAAAAAACACAAAGTACTAGATACAGTCTGCTGTAAAAAATACAATTGAACACTGACCCACATCAATAAGGTGTCAAAAGATGCGGAATTGGGCCAGGCATCGGAGGCTGTTTAAAAAATTGCAAATTTCCCTGGTTTCCATGGAGTAAGAGCCGTTGCTAGGCAAGTGACTTTGTCATCAATGATCATTCAATTGTCGCTACAGACAAAAGTATTGGTCGGAGAGCAACTCGGTTTGCACCATTCGATTTCTCGTCACAAAATACGTCGTATTAGCCTCTTACCAGCAGCACTGGAACAGTTTTTCCACTTTTGCATTTTTGCCTGTTCTTTTTGTTAATTGAAATCGGCTACACTGTACTATGTACCATCGTGACTGGTTATTACTATCTTCAACTATTGACTATAAGCTTTGTGCCCTTTGGTAGCCCAGAAGACGTCAAGTCTTTGACCTAAGCCCATTTCACTCACCCAGCAATTGTCTTACTTCTAAGTCCAAGACAATCTCAATATCTTTATCTACGTGTAGGAAAACCACACCATTTGTACATAAAAAACACAAAGTACTAGATACAGTCTGCTGTAAAAAGTACAATTGAACACTGACCCACATCAATAAGGTACCAAAAGATGCGGAATTGGGCCAGGCATCGGCAGCTGTTTAAAAAATTGCAAATTTCCCTGGTTTCCATGGAGTAAGAGCCGTTGCTAGCCACGTGATTTTGTCATCAATGATCATTTAATTGTCGCTACAGACAAAGGTATTGGTCGGAGAGCAACGCGGTTTGCACCATTCGATTTCTCGTCAAAAATACGTCGCATTAGCCTCTTACTAGCAGCACTGGAACAGTTTTTCCAATTTTGCATTTTTGCCTGATCTTTTTGTTAATTGAAATCGGCTACACTGTACTATGTACCATCGCCACTGGTCATTACTAAATTCAACTTTTGACTATAAGTTATGTGCCCTTCGGTAGCCCAGAAGACGTCAAATCTTTGGCCTCAGCCCATTTAACTCACCCAGCAATTGTCTTACTTCTAAGTCCAAGACAATCTCAATGTCTTTATCTACGTGTAGAAAAACCACACCATTTGTACATAAAAAACACAAAGTACTAGATACAGTCTGCTGTAAAAAGTACAATTGAACACTGACCCACATCAATAAGGTGCCAAAAGATGCGGAATTGGGCCAGGCATCGGCAGCTGTTTAAAAAATTGCAAATTTCCCTGGTTTCCATGGAGTAAGAGCCGTTGCTAGGCAAGTGATTTTGTCATCAATGATCATTCAATTGTCGCTACAGACAAAAGTATTAGTCGGAGAGCAACGCGGTTTGCACCATTCGATTTCTCGTCAAAAAATACGTCGGATTAGCCTCTTACCAGCAGCACTGGAACAGTTTTTCCACTTTTGCATTTTTGACTGGTCTTTTTGTTAATTGAAATCGGCTACACTGTACTATGTACCATCGCGACTGGTCATTATTATATTCAACTTTTGACTATAAGTTATGTGCCCTTCGGTAGCCCAGAAGACGTCAAATCTTTGGCCTCAGCCCATTTAACTCACCCAGCAATTGTCTTACTTCTAAGTCCAAGACAATCTCAATGTCTTTATCTACGTGTAGAAAAACCACACCATTTGTACATAAAAAACACAAAGTACTAGATACAGCCTGCTGTAAAAAGTACAATTGAACACTGACCCACATCAATAAGGTGCCAAAAGATGCGGAATTGGGCCAGGCATCGGCAGCTGTTTAAAAAATTGCAAATTTCCCTGGTTTCCATGGAGTAAGAGCCGTTGCTAGGCACGTGATTTTGTCATCAATGATCATTCAATTGTCGCTACAGCCAAAAGTGTTGGTCGGAGAGCAACGCGGTTTGCACCATTCGATTTCTCGTCAAAAAATACGTCGGATTAGCCTCTTACCAGCAGCACTGGAACAGTTTTTCCACTTTTGCACTTTTGACTGGTCTTTTTGTTAATTGAAATCGGCTACACTGTACTATGTACCATCGCGACTGGTCATTACTATATTCAACTTTTGACTATAAGTTATGTGCCCTTCGGTAGCCCAGAAGACGTCAAATCTTTGGGCTTATCCCATTTAACTCACCCAGCAATTGTCTTACTTCTAAGTCCAAGACATTCTCAATGTCTTTATCTACGTGTAGAAAAACCACACCATTTGTACATAAAAAACACAAAGTACTAGATACAGCTGCTGTAAAAAGTACAATTGAACACTGACCCACATCAATAGGGTGCCAAAAGATGCGGAATTGGGCCAGGCATCGGCAGGTGTTTAAAAAATTGCAAATTTCCCTGGTTTCCATGGAGTAAGAGCCGTTGCTAGGCAAGTGACTTTGTCATCAATGATCATTCAATTGTCGCTACAGACAAAAGTATTGGTCGGAGAGCAACTCGGTTTGCACCATTCGATTTCTCGTCACAAAATACGTCGTATTAGCCTCTTACCAGCAGCACTGGAACAGTTTTTCCACTTTTGCATTTTTGCCTGTTCTTTTTGTTAATTGAAATCGGCTACACTGTACTATGTACCATCGTGACTGGTTATTACTATCTTCAACTATTGACTATAAGCTTTGTGCCCTTTGGTAGCCCAGAAGACGTCAAGTCTTTGACCTAAGCCCATTTCACTCACCCAGCAATTGTCTTACTTCTAAGTCCAAGACAATCTCAATATCTTTATCTACGTGTAGGAAAACCACACCATTTGTACATAAAAAACACAAAGTACTAGATACAGTCTGCTGTAAAAAGTACAATTGAACACTGACCCACATCAATAAGGTACCAAAAGATGCGGAATTGGGCCAGGCATCGGCAGCTGTTTAAAAAATTGCAAATTTCCCTGGTTTCCATGGAGTAAGAGCCGTTGCTAGCCACGTGATTTTGTCATCAATGATCATTTAATTGTCGCTACAGACAAAGGTATTGGTCGGAGAGCAACGCGGTTTGCACCATTCGATTTCTCGTCAAAAATACGTCGCATTAGCCTCTTACTAGCAGCACTGGAACAGTTTTTCCAATTTTGCATTTTTGCCTGATCTTTTTGTTAATTGAAATCGGCTACACTGTACTATGTACCATCGCGACTGGTCATTACTATATTCAACTTTTGACTATAAGTTATGTGCCCTTCGGTAGCCCAGAAGACGTCAAATCTTTGGGGCTTAGCCCATTTAACTCACCCAGCAAGTGTCTTACTTCTAAGTCCAAGACAATCTCAATGTCTTTATCTACGTGTAGAAAAACCACACCATTTGTACATAAAAAACACAAAGTACTAGATACAGTCTGCTGTAAAAAGTACAATTGAACACTGACCCACATCAATAAGGTGCAAAAGATGCGGAATTGGGGCCAGGCATCGGCAGCTGTTTAAAAAATTGCAAATTTCCCTGGTTTCCATGGAGTAAGAGCCGTTGCTAGGCAAGTAATTTTGTCATCAATGATCATTCAATTGTCGCTACAGACAAAAGTATTGGTCGGAGAGCAACGCGGTTTGCACCATTCGATTTCTCGTCAAAAAATACGTCGGATTAGACTCTCACCAGCAGCACTGGAACAGTTTTTCTACTTTTGCATTTTTGCCTGGTCTTTTTGTTAGTTGAAATCGCTACACTGTACTATGTACCATCGCCACTGGTCATTACTATATTCAACTTTTGACTATAAGTTATGTGCCCTTCGGTAGCCCAGAAGACGTCAAATCTTTGGTCTTAGCCCATTTAACTCACCCAGCAATTGTCTTACTTCTAAGTCCAAGACAATCTCAATGTCTTTATCTACGTGTAGAAAAAACCACACCATTTGTACATAAAAAACACAAAGTACTAGATACAGTCTGCTGTAAAAAGTACAATTGAACACTTGACCCACATCAATAAGGTGCAAAAGATGCGGAATTGGGCCAGGCATTGGCAGCTGTTTAAAAAATTGCAAATTTCCCTGGTTTCCATGGAGTAAGAGCCGTTGCTAGGCAAGTGATTTTGTCATCAATGATCATTCAATTGTCGCTACAGCCCAAAGTATTGGTCGGAGAGCAATGCGGTTTGCACCATTCGATTTCTCGTCAAAAAATACGTCGGATTAGACTGATACCAGCAGCACTGGAACAGTTTTTCCACTTTTGCATTTTTGCCTGATCTTTTTGTTAATTGAAATCGGCTACACTGTACTATGTACCATCGCGACTGGTCATTACTATATTCAACTTTTGACTATAAGTTATGTGCCCTTCGCTAGCCCAGAAGACGTCAAATCTTTGGGCTTAGCCATTTAACTCACCCAGCAATTGTCTTACTTCTAAGTCCAAGACAATCTCAATGTCTTTATTTACGTGTAGAAAAACCACACCATTTGTACATAAAAACACAAAGTACTAGATACAGTCTGCTGTAAAAATTACAATTGAACACTGACCCACATCAATAAGGTACCAAAAGATGCGGAATTGCGCCAGCATCGGCCAGCTGTTTAAAAAATTGCAAATTTCCCTGGTTCCATGGAGTAAGAGCCGTTGCTAGGCAAGTGATTTTGTCATCAATGATCATTCAATTGTCGCTACAGACAAAAGTATTGGTCGGAGAGCAACGCGGTTTGCACCATTCGATTTCTCGTCAAAAAATACGTCGGATTAGACTCTCACCAGCAGCACTGGAACAGTTTTTCTACTTTTGCATTTTGGCCTGGTCGTTTTGTTAATTGAAATCGGCTACACTGTACTATGTACCATCGCCACTGGTCATTACTATATTCAACTTTTGACTATAAGTTATGTGCCCTTCGGTAGCCCAGAAGACGTCAAATCTTTGGTCTTAGCCCATTAACTCACCCAGCAAGTGTCTTACTTCTAAGTCCAAGACAATCTCAATGTCTTTATCTACGTGTAGAAAAACCACACCATTTGTACATAAAAAACACAAAGTACTAGATACAGCCTGCTGTAAAAAGTACAATTGAACACTGACCACATCAATAAGGTGCCAAAAGATGCGAAATTGGGCCAGGCATCGGCAGCTGTTAAAAAAATTGCAAATTTCCCTGGTTTCCATGGAGTAAGAGCCGTTGCTAGGCACGTGATTTTGTCCTCAATGATCATTCAATTGTCGCTACAGCCAAAAGTGTTGGTCGGAGAGCAACGCGGTTTGCACCATTCGATTTTCTCGTCAAAAAATACGTCGGATTAGCCTCTTACGAGCAGCACTGGAACAGTTTTTCTACTTTTGCATTTTTGCCTGATCTTTTTGTTAATGAAATCGGCTACACTGTACTATGTACCATCGCCACTGGTCATTACTATATTCAACTTTTGACTATAAGTTATGTGCCCTTCGGTAGCCCAGAAGACGTCAAATATTTGGCCTCAGCCATTTAACTCACCCAGCAATTGTCTTACTTCTAAGTCCAAGACAATCTCAATGTCTTTATCTACGTGTAGAAAAACCACACCATTTTGTACATAAAAAACACAAAGTACTAGATACAGCCTGCTGTAAAAAGTACAATTGAACACTGACCCACATCAATAAGGTGCCAAAAGATGCGGAATTGGGCCAGGCATCGGCAGCTGTTTAAAAAATTGCAAATTTCCCTGGTTTTCCATGGAGTAAGAGCCCGTTGCTAGGCCACGTGATTTTGTCCATCAATGATCATTCAATTGTCGCTACAGCCAAAAGTGTTGGTCGGAGAGCAACGCGGTTTGCACCATTCGATTTCTCGTCAAAAAATACGTCGGATTAGCCTCTTACCAGCAGCACTGGAACAGTTTTTCCACTTTTGCACTTTTGACTGGTCTTTTTGTTAATTGAAATCGGCTACACTGTACTATGTACCATCGGGACTGGTCATTACTATATTCAACTTTTGACTATAAGTTATGTGCCCTTCGGTAGCCCAGAAGACGTCAAATCTTTGGGCTTATCCCATTTAACTCACACAGCAATTGTCTTACTTCTAAGTCCAAGACAATCTCAATGTCTTTATCTACGTGTAGAAAAACCACACCATTTGTACATAAAAAACACAAAAGTACTAGATACAGCCTGCTGTAAAAGTACAATTGAACACTGACCCACATCAATAAGGTGCCAAAAGATGCGGAATTGGGCCAGGCATCGGCAGCTGTTTAAAAATTGCAAATTTCCCTGGTTTCCATGGAGTAAGAGCGTTGCTAGGCACGTGATTTTGTCATCAATGATCATTCAATTGTCGCTACAGCCAAAAGTGTTGGTCGGAGAGCAACGCGGTTTGCACCATTCGATTTCTCGTCAAAAAATACGTCGGATTAGCCTCTACCAGCAGCACTGGAACAGTTTTTCCACTTTTGCACTTTTGACTGGTCTTTTTGTTAATTGAAATCGGCTACACTGTACTATGTACCATCGCGACTGGTCATTACTATATTCAACTTTTGACTATAAGTTATGTGCCCTTCGGTAGCCCAGAAGACGTCAAATCTTTGGGCTTATCCCATTTAACTCACCAGCAATTGTCTTACTTCTAAGGTCCAAAGACATTCTCAATGTCTTATCTACGTGTAGAAAAACCACACCATTTGTACATAAAAACACAAAGTACTAGATACAGTCTGCTGTAAAAAGTACAATTGAACACTGACCCACATCAATAGGGTGCCAAAAGATGCGGAATTGGG
Organism: Liolophura sinensis; assembly: GCF_032854445.1. Lineage (NCBI taxonomy): Eukaryota > Metazoa > Mollusca > Polyplacophora > Chitonida > Chitonidae > Liolophura > Liolophura sinensis. Next base: position 3,618 of record NW_027018137.1, on the reverse strand, counting down.
CCAGGCATCGGCAGCTGTTTAAAAAATTGCAAATTTCCCTGGTTTCATGGAGTAAGAGCCGTTGCTAGGCACGTGATTTTGTCATCAATGATCATTCAATTGTCGCTACAGCCAAAAGTGTTGGTCGGAGAGCAACGCGGTTTGCACCATTCGATTTCTCGTCAAAATATACGTCGGATAGCTCTTACCAGCAGCACTGGAACAGTTTTTCCACTTTTGCACTTTTGACTGGTCTTTTTGTTAATTGAAATCGGCTACACTGTACTATGTACCATCGGGACTGGTCATTACTATATTCAACTTTTGACTATAAGTTATGTGCCCTTCGGTAGCCCAGAAGACGTCAAATCTTTGGCTTATCCCATTTAACTCACCCAGCAATTGTCTTACTTCTAAGTCCAAGACAATCTCAATGTCTTTATCTACGTGTTGAAAAACCACACCATTTGTACATAAAAAACACAAAGTACTAGATACAGTCTGCTGTAAAAAATACAATTGAACACTGACCCACATCAATAAGGTGTCAAAAAGATGCGGAATTGGGCCAGGCATCGGAGGCTGTTTAAAAATTGCAAATTTCCCTGGTTTCCATGGAGTAAGAGCCGTTGCTAGGCAAGTGACTTTGTCCATCAATGATCATTCAATTGTCGCTACAGACAAAAGTATTGGTCGGAGAGCAACTCGGTTTGCACCATTCGATTTCTCGTCACAAAATACGTCGTATTAGCCTCTTACCAGCAGCACTGGAACAGTTTTTTCCACTTTTGCATTTTTGCCTGTTCTTTTTGTTAATTGAAATCGGCTACACTGTACTATGTACCATCGTGACTGGTTATTACTATCTTCAACTATTGACTATAAGCTTTGTGCCCTTTGGTAGCCCAGAAGACGTCAAGTCTTTGACCTAAGCCCATTTCACTCACCCAGCAATTGTCTTACTTCTAAGTCCAAGACAATCTCAATATCTTTATCTACGTGTAGGAAAACCACACCATTTGTACATAAAAAACACAAAGTACTAGATACAGTCTGCTGTAAAAAGTACAATTGAACACTGACCCACATCAATAAGGTACCAAAAAGATGCGGAATTGGGCCAGGCATCGGCAGCTGTTAAAAAATTGCAAATTTCCCTGGTTTCCATGGAGTAAGAGCCGTTGCTAGCCACGTGATTTTGTCATCAATGATCATTTAATTGTCGCTACAGACAAAGGTATTGGTCGGAGAGCAACGCGGTTTGCACCATTTCGATTTCTCGTCAAAAATACGTCGCATTAGCCTCTTACTAGCAGCACTGGTACAGTTTTTCCAATTTTGCATTTTTGCCTGATCTTTTTGTTAATTGAAATCGGCTACACTGTACTATGTACCATCGCCACTGGTCATTACTAAATTCAACTTTGACTATAAGTTATGTGCCCTTCGGTAGCCCAGAAGACGTCAATCTTTGGCCTCAGCCCATTTAACTCACCCAGCAATTGTCTTACTTCTAAGTCCAAGACAATCTCAATGTCTTTTATCTACGTGTAGAAAAACCACACCATTTGTACATAAAAAACACAAAGTACTAGATACAGTCTGCTGTAAAAAGTACAATTGAACACTGACCCACATCATAAGGTGCCAAAAGATGCGGAATTGGGCCAGGCATCGGCAGCTGTTTAAAAAATTGCAAATTTCCCTGGTTTCCATGGAGTAAGAGCCGTTGCTAGGCAAGTGATTTTGTCATCAATGATCATTCAATTGTCGCTACAGACAAAAGTATTAGTCGGAGAGCAACGCGGTTTGCACCATTCGATTTCTCGTCAAAAATACGTCGCATTAGCCTCTTACCAGCAGCACTGGAACAGTTTTTTCCACTTTTGCATTTTTGACTGGTCTTTTTGTTAATTGAAATCGGCTACACTGTACTATGTACCATCGCGACTGGTCATTATTATATTCAACTTTTGACTATAAGTTATGTGCCCTTCGGTAGCCCAGAAGACGTCAAATCTTTGGCCTCAGCCCATTTAACTCACCCAGCAATTGTCTTACTTCTAAGTCCAAGACAATCTCAATGTCTTTATCTACGTGTAGAAAAACCACACCATTTGTACATAAAAAACACAAAGTACTAGATACAGCCTGCTGTAAAAAGTACAATTGAACACTGACCCACATCAATAAGGTGCCAAAAGATGGCGGAATTGGGCCAGGCATCGGCAGCTGTTTAAAAAATTGCAAATTTCCCTGGTTTCCATGGAGTAAGAGCCGTTGCTAGGCACGTGATTTTGTCCATCAATGATCATTCAATTGTCGCTACAGCCAAAAGTGTTGGTCGGAGAGCAACGCGGTTTGCACCATTCGATTTCTCGTCAAAAAATACGTCGGATTAGCCTCTTACCAGCAGCACTGGAACAGTTTTTCCACTTTTGCACTTTTTGACTGGTCTTTTTGTAATTGAAATCGGCTACACTGTACTATGTACCATCGCGACTGGTCATTACTATATTCAACTTTGACTATAAGTTATGTGCCCTTCGGTAGCCCAGAAGACGTCAAATCTTTGGGCTTATCCCATTTAACTCACCCAGCAATTGTCTTACTTCTAAGTCCAAGACATTCTCAATGTCTTTATCTACGTGTAGAAAAACCACACCATTTGTACATAAAAAACACAAAGTACTAGATACAGTCTGCTGTAAAATGTACAATTGAACACTGACCCACATCAATAGGGTGCCAAAAGATGCGGAATTGGGCCAGGCATCGGCAGGTGTTTAAAAAATTGCAATTTCCCTGGTTTCCATGGAGTAAGAGCCGTTGCTAGGCAAGTGACTTTGTCATCAATGATCATTCAATTGTCGCTACAGACAAAAGTATTGGTCGGAGAGCAACTCGGTTTGCACCATTCGATTTCTCGTCACAAAATACGTCGTATTAGCCTCTTACAGCAGCACTGGAACAGTTTTTCCACTTTTGCATTTTTGCCTGTTCTTTTTGTTAATTGAAATCGGCTACACTGTACTATGTACCATCGTGACTGGTTATTACTATCTTCAACTATTGACTATAAGCTTTGTGCCCTTTGTAGCCCAGAGACGTCAAGTCTTTGACCTAAGCCCATTTCACTCACCCAGCAATTTGTCTTACTTCTAAGTCCAAGACAATCTCAATATCTTTATCTACGTGTAGGAAAACCACACCATTTGTACATAAAAAACACAAAGTACTAGATACAGTCTGCTGTAAAAAGTACAATTGAACACTGACCCACATCAATAAGGTACCAAAAGATGCGGAATTGGGCCAGGCATCGGCAGCTGTTTAAAAAATTGCAAATTTCCCTGGTTTCCATGAGTAAGAGCCGTTGCTAGCCACGTGATTTTGTCATCAATGATCATTTAATTGTCGCTACAGACAAAGGTATTGGTCGGAGAGCAACGCGTTTGCACCATTCGATTTCTCGTCAAAAATACGTCGCATTAGCCTCTTACTAGCAGCACTGGAACAGTTTTTCCAATTTTGCATTTTTGCCTGATCTTTTTGTTATTGAAAATCGGCTTACACAGTACTATGTACCATCGCGACTGGTCATTACTATATTCAACTTTTGACTATAAGTTATGTGCC